>NC_057811.1:411167205-411178196 GCF_018294505.1 Triticum aestivum
CCCCCGTTTCGACCGTAGCAGGTCCGTTTCGTCCGTTTTGCGGTACGCCACACCCTTCCCAATCAACAGGACCCCCGTTTCGACCGTAGGAGGTCCGTTTCGTCCGTTTTGCGGTACGCCACACACCTCCCGATCAACAGGACCCCCGTTTCGACCGTAGGAGGTCCGTTTCCTCCATTTTGCGGTACGCCACACCCCTCCCGATCAACAGGACCCCGTTCCGAACGTAGGAGGTCCGTTTCCTCCGGTGTGCGGTACGCCAGGCCTCGTTTCCATCGCCTGTTCCGTCCAAGCCCTCCCGATGAACATGACCACGCATTCCGTTCCGACCCAGCCGGTTGGCTCCCATGTGTTCCGTTGGCTCCCGATGAACACGACGCACTCTGTTGCCTCCCCATGAACACGACGCATTCCGTTGCCTCCCCATGAACATGACGACGATGCTGTTTCTCCGTTTCGACCCAGCCATGTACACGAGCCCTGGCCGTACTTATGCGCGAGTAGGCGTTCGAGACCCCACCCGTATGTACACATACGTGGCCGTATTTTCTTTCTTGCACCCTGGCCGCTGTACGTACGTGTACATGCTACGTGCGCGCCTCTACTACGACACGTACGCGCCTCTACTACGACACGTGCGCGCCTCTACATCCACCAATATATATGTACGTACACGTTCGCGACCAGAATGACAACGCTAAGTACGCTTTGACCAGGTGGGTCCCGACTGTCAGGCACTTCCTTGCCTGCGAAGATGTAGCTGGTGGGTCCCAGCAGTCAGGGGGCGAATCGTTTTTTTTGCCCGGACGCACTTCCTTGCGTGCGAAGATGTAGCTGGTAGGTCCCAGCAGTCAGGGGGAAACGTTTTTTTCGTGAAATACAGTGGCCCGTTCGGTGGGTCCCAGCTGTCAGGTGGAGGAATCATTATTTTCCGCGTAATAAGGAGGCACTTCCTTGCTGCGGCCGTGGACCCAGTTGTCAGCCTCTCCACGTACAATCCACGTCCGATGGAAGTCGTTCCTTGACCACGTTGACCACGCGCCGCCGAGAGCACCAGGGCGGTGGACGACGGCGAGGCCTAGGAAGGGGACGACGGGGAGCCGGGGAAGACGCGGCAGTGGAAGCCCGCGCGGAGAGGAGTACGAGGGTTCACTGGTTCGGCTGCGGTGTGAGGCTACCGTTGCCGCAGGGCCTGGCCAGCGGTGGGAATAGTAGGGGGCGGTCAGGCCTCCGCGGCAGCACAGCCAGCCACGGGAGGCAGGAGCATGCGGCACGACCGACGCTGCTTTGGGCGGCTGTAGCAAGAAGACCAGAGGTTGAAGAAGCACTACGGTTGTTAGATGGACATCGTACGGTCACTGGAGCTAGAATCGTTCATATTGACTAAAGTTGACAAAGGCCCCCGTCCCAGTCAACTTAGTAGGCCCACAAGTCAGCCTCCCACCATGGTGGGTCCCAGCTAGCAGGGGGAGTATTCATTTTTTTTGTGCGTAATAAGGAGGCACTTCCTTTCGCGCGAAGATATAGCTGGTGGGTCCGAGCTGTCAGCGGCGGTAACGTTTTTTCGCGAAATACAGAGGCCCTTTCGGTGGGTCCCTGATGTCAGGTGGAGGAATCATTATTTTGCGCATAATAAGGAGGCATTTCCTTGTGTGCGGCCGTGGACCCAGCTGTCGGCCTCTCCACGTACAGTCCACTTCAGATGCATGTCGGTCGTTGACCACGTTGACCAGGCCGCGCCGAGAGCACCAGGGCGTTGGACGACGGCGAGGCCTAGGAAGGGAACGACACGGAGGCAGGGAAGACTCGGCAGTTGTTTCCCACGCGAAGGGGAGTACGACTGTACGAGGGTTTACTGGTTCGTCTGCCGTCGCCGGAGAATAACAGCAGGTGTGGGTGAGTAGAGGGATGGCTAGGCCAGCGATGGGAGTACGGAGGGGCGGTGAGGCCTGCGCGGCAGCAGAGCCGACCGCGGGGAGGAGGGAGCAGGCCTAGACGGGGCAGCCCAAAACCATGTCCAACACTTGCCAAAACTTCGTCCCTCGTTTTCTCTATGTTTCGCACACTCGACATTGTGTGGGCATTTTGACTGTGCATCATATGAAGATGTGCTATGCATGAATGTTGATCAGCATGATGTTAACTGGCTGGTAGTTCCATTTTCGACCATGAATAAAACTTCCAACATGATGTTAACCCTGTTTGAAAAGTCTGTGTTAATATAAATGCTCTGCCTGTGAAAGTTGCAGTTTCTTATCTGAAACTGAAACTTGCAGTTTCTTCTCTGAGAATCACATTGTCTGCACTTTTATACTCCTATGAAACTACATTTTTTTAAGTGCTAAAAATAGATCTCTAGAATTCATAAAATACCTCATATGCTCAATACTGCAAATCTGAAATTCAAAAGACATTCATATCTGAAAGTACTCTCAAAATACACAACACAAAACACAATTCACAACCTGCAAATACTGACAACCCTAAGCTCCTCCTGACAATTCACAACCTGCCCGACTATTGGGCTGGGGGGGCAGCCCCCTCCTATTCCTCGGCGGCAGACAGCCGTCCCGTGAGACGATGTGAACGGCAAGGGAGACGATGGCGGGGAAGCATCGTCGGGCCAACTGCTTTTCTCCTCTTTTAGTTGGGTTCGGTCGACGAAGACTCCACCGGCTCGCTCTAGCAGGACACCCTCACAAACGGCACCCTGTAGATGCTCGATCCTTCAATCTCTGGTGGATGCTCCATCTGGGATCAATACTCCCACCACCGCTCCCTCACGATCGGATTCGGTGAATCTGTTTGCTCCATGGCCCAGAGGAGCAGCTCTATGTACTCCGGCGCGACTCCATCCGGGAGTATTGCCGCCTTTTCGCTCTGTTGCAGATATTTGGCCATGGATGTCGCCGTCGCCGCTAGTTGGTCCTTGTTGTCAAACCAAGGCTGTATCTCCAACATCCTAGCTAGCTTCACAGGGTCGCCGTCTGCGCCACACATCCCACTGGTGGTGGTGGATGCCAATGCGTGTATGCAGCATGGTTGGTGTCGGTAATTTTTACTTGGCACACCTCGCACTATACATATATGCCGGTTCCATACGTACATTTGTGCAGTTCCACCAAAATGCAGCCGAATAACCCTGTTTACACAGATAATGAAAAAGCGTGATTACATTATAGTGGCACTAGTTGATGAAACACACAAAATAAATAGAATAAAATATTGCGATAGTATCATAGTATGCCATGCTGCGAGGGCGAGATGGGCCCTGCGACGCCTCATACGGTACGCCTCATACTGGACATCGTCCCAAGTCTCCCAGATACACCTTCTACCAGTGATGAACATCAGTGTACAGCGGTAGTACAAGGAGGCGCCTTGAGACATTCAAATCTCTATTTTTGTACATATCAACTAAAATTAAGCACCCCAGTTTGCAGAAACGCTTAAACATTAACAATGGGACTAGTTGATGAAACATACATTAACAAAGAGAAGCACTTTCTTTATCTACATTGGAAATGAAATGATAGAGATGACACTCGCTCTATTTTAACTGTATTATTACTTCATTTTATCAGTGACACTAGGGTCGAGTAGGTGGCAAACGAGGTGTACCGTGCGTCGCAAGGATGGAGGCCAGGGGTGCTTAGACTGGGATGCTGAAGCTGGCTCTTTCAGTCACCAACATGGATGATTCAATTCATGGGACCTTTTGGTGCAGTTCACCTAAAATGAAGCAATGTCTCGTGAGCTAGCAGCTTCTTCTTCAATTTTTTTGAAGAAAAGGGCTCCAGCCCCGGTTCCATTTCCATCAGAAAACGAAACCCACAGAGCTTCTTCTTCATTAGTTGCAATAAAATTGAGCAACATCAAGGTTGGTTGTGAAGCTCCTGGAATGCTCAACTATAATTTGGATATCATTTGTGCAGTTCAACTAAGATCGAGCGTGAAATGTATATCTCTGTTTGCACAAAAAAGGTGGAAAGGAGGGTGACTAACAAGTGATGAAACATGCATCAAATGAAAAGAAGCATGTTCCTTATCTGAATGGCAATCCTACAAGGACAGTAGCAATTTCTAAAGCACTGGCATTGCTAGATATTAGTGTGGGCATTAGGATTAACTATGACAACTGTTAAATACGACATTACTTTGGGCACGGGAGAGTAGGCGGACCAGGACAGTTGCATTTCTAACGAAAAGAACCAACTTATCTTAATGGGAAATTTTAGCAGGACATGTAAAGAAGTGCCATTGATTCATATTACTGGAGGCATTACATTGAAAACAACATTGGTTTAACATGTCCTTACTTTTAACAGTGCGACTGCTACATTTTACCAGTGGCATTACATAAGATTGGCTCGGGGCAACAAACATCAGAACAGGATATCTGGGTTGGTCCCATTTTTGTTCGGTATAGCCACCTTATACTATGTGAGGCTAGCAAATCTAGTGCTGGACTTACTCTGTTGACTTGTCCCCCAGTCGCCACTTTCTTTCCTTTTTCAAACAATAGATCGGGTTTATATTGAGTTTGTACTGCGTTTCCCTTTATTTCCCTATTAGACCTAGAGACCAGTTGGATAGCCAGTCTCTGCTACTTTTCGCCCCCATTATTTCCTCTTTCGACCAAGTCCTAGATTCAGGTAACAAATCCTCCCCCACCCCACCCCCTTTCTTCCTTGTTTGAACCAAGTACTACTAGATTCGAGTGCATGAACTAGTTTTACCTCTTAAACGTAAAAAAAATTAGGTGGTTTTCGAACAGCCGATCGATCCTATGTACGAGGGGGCCTAAGAAATAGTAAAAGATACAAATGCAGCGACGTCAGGAGCTCGGGAAGTAGAGCAAGGCCGGTTTCGAAGGAAGTTATACCTGATGGTCGCCGGGATGTCGCTAGGTGGGCGGCGGGAGGCCGGATCTGCCCACACTACGGCAGCGAGGAAGAAGGGGTCGGAGGCCCTCCCTCGCCCGTGGTGCTTGGGAGAGAACGGCAAGGCAGGCTGATCGGGACGCGCCCAGCAGTGGGTAAGAGTCGTCGCCGAGGACGACCGCGTGAACGTTGCACCTTCTCACCTTCCCCGGCGGAGAGGATCCGGCTGGATCTGTGACCAGCGGTGAGCAGAGAGAGAGAGAGAGAGAGAGTGTGGCCACCGCTGTCGTGTTTAGATCTGGAGAGGCCGAGACAGTGTGAAGAGAGCAACACTAGCAAGCAAGCGCGGAGGCTCCTGCCTATATAGTGGAGTAGTACTAGTTTTATTTTGTCTACCGGAGCCGGCTTGACCTCGTCAATGACTGTCGAGAAGTCATCATGCACGTGGCCCGGAGGCGCAGTTGTCGTCATTTTCATCTGAAGCGCCGGATTATAACATATAACACAAAAAATGCCACATGACAAGAAATCATAACCTCACTGCCCAAAGGAGACAACATGAATCCCGACGGACAAACTAGACGAGGAACAAAGCTCAAATTAAAGATAAACTCGTAGAAAAGGGGTCCGTCGATAGATGTCCTAATTAACATAGCCGGCTTGACCTAGATGGCAGCCGAGTAGTCACTGTTCGTGCATGTGCCCCCAATGACTAGCCCAACTCAGTTGTCGCTGTTTAACCCTCGCAGTGATCCGAAGCACATGAGACCTAATTTTGCGAGATGACAAGAAACCTTTTTTTAGATTTGTCACCACAACTACAGCCATGTACAACACAACCTGCACGATATGTAGACGATAGCCAATCTAGGCGTGTCTGCTGGAGTCTGGTCACATGCATGGACGAACTGATCTTCCGTGTCTTGCAGGGGTCGTCCAGGCACCAACGTAGTACAACACTTCTCTAGTACTATCGCTTGTCTCCCTCTTCTATTAAGTCACCCGACTTGCAGGGCCGGGGAGTGTGCCTATGGTCGGTTCTCAATTGCCATCCCACATGTTTGTGCAAACGCAATATGATGCGCGTTCCATTCGGAGAGCAGCGTGCCAGACCGACCGACCGTCTGGGGTGCGACGCGAACGCGACGGACGTGCTGTATACTCCGTACATGTGTACCACCGTTTTCTAGACGCTTTGCTCCATGGTGCGGGCGCAATCCATGGATACAAAATTAGTATACTGTATACTGTTTAAAAGTCGAGGGCGGGGCTTTTCCTGCGCGGTAGGCGGGGCAGTTCCGCCTAGTCAGTTCGATAGAGACGCGAGAAGACGAGGGAGTAGGCTGCTGCAAACGTAGGGTTGTGTGATTTGACAGCGAGTTACTGCCGGACAGGTGGGGCCCCGTGATTTGACTTGCCATTATCATTTTAACTGCGGCACTACGACTGGAGCCTTCATCATCTGTTCCACGGCCGCATTACGTACCTTGACAGCAGCCGGGTGCTCGATGCGGAGCTTCGCCAACTCCTCCTTCTGTTCCATGACAAGGGCCTGCAGCATCTTCATCGAGGAACTACTATTCTCATGCAGCTTCTTCCAGCCGGCGTTCTTCTCCTTCAACAGGTCGATCTCGTGGCAGAGCTTCGCTTTGTCCTCCTGAAGTCGCAGGATTTTGCCGGTCGCCTTCTTCTCCGAGGCAATGCTCTTCTTCAACAACATCACCAAGCCGGCGGTCAACTCCCCCTGCTGATTGAGCTCAGTGGGCATGTCGTCGAGGCTCTCCTTCAGCAACTCCATCAAGCCTTGGATGAACTCCTTCTGCTTATTGAGCTAATCGAGCATGCCGTCGAGGGATAACGACTCCAGCTCCGCCGGCTCGGCATGTTCGCCTCCGCGGCTAGGGCGCTCCTGGGAGCCATCGCCTGCCCATGAGAGATCTTTTGAGGTCTTTGCGTGGCAGCGAGCCCTCTTTTTTTCCGCAACCTTGGTTGCCGCTCCCTTGTTACGAGTAGTTATCGACCTAGAGCTCTACTCACCGGCCATGGCAACGACGGACGAAGAAGAAGCACTTATGAGGAGGAAAGGTAGAGTAATTTTCGGTTAGGTAGTTCCCCTTTTTATAACCTAAGTACTAGCACTAGTACTAATACCTGCATAGTGGGAACACGTTCAGGTTTGGTACGTACTAGTAGGTGTGAGCAGGCTTTCGAATGTGATGGGAACAAGGTAAAGATTAATTGATGGTTTTGGTTTCGAGGCCCGAAACGGCTCCCGATGAGTTTAGCGGAACATAAATTTCAGGTACTACACTGCTCAAATGCGTAAATATTATGTTACTGTCAAAAATTGGCACAAAATACGAAGGAGACCAATGGAAGTACTACTAGCAACCCACGATTTAACTACTCGCATGCGCGCAGTGGAGTAATAATGTCTTTCTTCCGCCCTCACGTCCACTCAATTTGCATGCGCTGTATTAATTGACCATCAATGAAGTGAACGACTTTACACGTGTCAAATTATCACATGGGGTGGATCTTGGTACAAAATTGCGTCCGCCCGTGTACCCGCGTGTGCGTGCGAGGGAATGAGTGCGTGCGTGGCGTGCGTGCACATCTTCGCTTCGTGCATGTACCGCCATTATGGCTCAGGGAGGACGAGTACATTCTTCTGGAACCAGCAGCACGTCACTGTGATCAATCCACGCAAGGAGGTCGCGACAACGCCTCCACATGTGCCACGTGGCTTCGTGAACTGTAAGAGAGACACTGTGTAGCGTGCCATTAGTATTCTAATTTACGTGTTTTGCACATACTCGAAGTACTAGTAAGGTACACGTGCATTGCACGCATCAGATTTTGCAACCAAATTATGAATAAATACCACACTATAGCATGTAAGCTCCGAGTCATATATGCCTGATGTAGCCCTTCGTTTAATTCTTATAGTTCATCTCATTCAAAATCAATTAGTTTTTATAAAAAAGCTAAGAACGCGGGAATAGGAAAAACATGGGATTATAGTGGAATGTCGTCTTGAATCCTACAGGATTGTACGAGTGTTTGATTGTGCATAGAAAAAACGCAGAATTCTTTCAAAGAGGTTTGAGTGGATGGGATGTTTCCTATGAAATCTAGTGCAAATGAATCATATGGAAAAATTCCTATGATTTACAATCCTACGAATCAAACAACCAAGATAGGAAAAATTCCTAATGATTAGAATCCTCCAAAATTCCTTTGAGAATCCTTTGAATCAAAGAAGCCCTTAATCTATTTTATGATTCATGGAATTGTGCGTTGTAAAGCATAAAGTAAAAACAAATAAAGGCAATTCAACTAGAAAAAAAGTTTGGGCAGTTATGATACGGAAGATTATAGAACAAAAGAGAACCACTGTTGTTTTGAGGTTTGTGCATTATGCTTAAGTTGAACCATGGAGTCTGCTAGATTGTACATGTGGCAAAATCCGGTGGGGGGCTAGAAGATGGTGCGAGGGGCCGAGTGGAGGGAGACTATGAAGGAATGCACAAGTGCGAGATCGATATTTAGAGAGAGGGGGCGAACATGTGCGCTGTTGCGCGCAGTGGCGGAGCCATGAAAAATAAATGAGCTAGGGGGCAAGCATTGCTAATCCTTTACGAGGAGGGTCAATTCATGAACTTAACCCATTTTTAGCAGCAATTGTCTAATGATCACATTCATATTAGCCTCGATATATAGTGATGTTAGGGGGGAGGGGGCATGGCCCTTACTGCCCCCTGTCTTCGCCATTGTGCACGCGTCTGAGAGATGAAGCGGAAGGCATGGATGATGAGAGGGGGACGTTGGATATATAATTAATGTGGGTGTATTAGCTATATATGTTAATCCTATATAGAGAGAGGTATAGATTGATCGATGTGGACGTGGGAAACAGGGTGAGACCTCACTGGATATATCGATTGATCGGTTTGTGTGGAAAACTATGAAAGACCTAGCTATATACACACATACATAGAGGAACATCGATCGTTGCGCATGCACGCGTGAGAGATAAAGAATGCCGGATATGATGGAGAGGGGGATGTGTGTGGGTGTGTGCCTTCATGGGAGACCGACCTGAAGAAAAAGATTGTATGCGTGCGATGGATAATGCCGACTGGTAGTGTGTGTGCATGCATGCATGAGAGAAAGTTAGTGGTACAATTATAAAGAGAAGACTACTGTGTGGGCGTAAAAGAATAGGTGAGGTCATAATCAATGTAAAGTTGAATTCAAATATTTGAATAAGAGATCCTGATGTTTGAAACCCATGCATGCGTGAATATAACGGAGATCTGCGCGGTGTGGTTTGGAAACGAGCATGTTGTAATGTATACACATTGAACAAGGTCAGACTGATTTGAATTTGAGATACCCATGGCAGACATCATTTGGCCACGTCGCATCCGTGCATGGACACACTATTCTAATTGGAGATGATGGGCGGCTTTCGCATCACATATCTATATCTATACCCCTATATATATATTTTATATTTTATATTTTTTATATTGTGTGCGGGTAACTTTAACTTTGAAAGATGGTCGTTGGATGAGGCGAATCCGGTGGTCCAAAGATGGCAAATTTGAGCACTACTGGCCGTTGGATATCATCTAGATTCCACCAGATTTCGCCACATGTATAATCTAGAAGACTCCATGGTTGAACTCAAGCATAATGCACAAACATCAAAACACAAGCACTTCTTATTTGTTCTAGAATCTTCGTATCAGAATTGCCCAAATGTTTTTACTTTATGTCTTACGACGCACAATTCCATGAATCTTAAAATAGATTAGCTTTCTTATAAAAACTAGATGATTTTGAATGAAATGAACTATAAGAATTAAACGAACATCTACATCATGCACATATGACTCAAAGCTTGCATGCTATAATGTGGTATTTATTCATAATTTGGTTGCCAAATCTCATGCGTGCAATGCACGTGTACCTTACTCTAGTCTAAATGGTGTTTGTGTGTGTGTGTGTTGTGCGTGTTCAGGTGCAAATTGTCTTTTTTGGGTACATGTTAAGCTTGTTCTTCCGAAATTTCAAGCCGCGCCTTGTTATGCCGAAAATTCAAGCTAGCGTCTCTGTCTATCGTGCTGCGAAACTCCCGCCTCTTCAACCCGCGTCTTGTTAGCCCGAAATATTTAAGATATATCTTTGTCTCGTTGTGCTCCCACAACTCCCTCCATCTCAACCCGCGCCTTGCTATTCTGAAATTACAACACGCGCGAAAACTCCCACCTCCTGTGAAATCCCGACACGCGAAATGCCCGTGGTACCCCTGAACCGAAAGAACCGCCTCAAATCGGTGGGGGTACTTTCGTAACTTACCCCACATTTCGGACAAGCGCGTCTCTAAGCCATGGTTCCCCACTGCCATCCCATCCGCCAACCCATTCGTACACCGAGGCCGCGAAAACCCGTGACGAAACCCCACACCCTGCTCCGTCCGCCACCCAGCCGGAGCCTCTTCCCCGACGACGTCGTCCACAGCAACACCTCGACGCCCCTCATCCATCGTACCGGATGAGGATCCGTTGTCGATCTCATCGTCCCGCTGGTTCAGCCACCTCGTCCTCCACCTCGAAGGAGCTGCCCCGACGTTCCCCTCGTCTTTCGCGCCACCTCCATTCCCACACCGCCGTCTTCACCTGCACCACCGGAAGAGCATCATCATCATCGTTTCCTCAGATGAAGCTGCGGCCTAATCGGCGCCACCAAAGAGGTTGTACACTAATCGCCACATTTTCTTCTTGATTCGATCTCACGGTGCTGCCGGCGCTCGGTCCCGAGCCGATACGGCGCGGCTCCATCCACAGCGGCGTCGCTGGCCACTTCCTCCACGGCGTCGCTCCCTCGGCGGCGACGTCCACATCAGTAGGAGCTGCTGCTGCTTTAGCTCTCACTCGCGCTGCTGCTCTGCTCTTGCTCTCGGTTCCCTCCCTGGTCTGCTCTTGCTATTGCTCTTGCTCGCGCTGCTGCTCTCGCTCTTGGTCTTGCTTGCGATGCTGCTCCGATTTAGCTACACTTCAGTCGACTGAATCGACTTTTGGGTCAGTCGATTTTCAGGGG
>NC_057811.1:411478600-411560920 GCF_018294505.1 Triticum aestivum
GGCTAGGAACGTGGATAGAATTTCTCTTGTTGTTGATTATTTGAAACTTAGATATATTCCACCTAAGCATGATATCAACGAGTCTCTCAAAGACAAGATAATGTCCATTGATGAGTGGAAAGAAAGAACCGCCAGGATGCGTGCTAAAAAAGATTGCTTTGTGAAAGCGTGTTCTTCTAGTTTTCATGATAATAAAGATGAAGATCTAAAAGTGATTGATGTGTCTCCTATTAAATCTTTGTTTTCCAACATGAATCTTGATAATGATGGGACTGGAGTTTTTAGATCTTGATGCAAAAATTGGTAAAAGTGGGATTGAAGAGGTCAAAACTTTACATAGCAATGAACCCACTATTTTGGATTTCAAGGAATTTAATTATGATAATTGCTCTTTGATATATTGTATTTCCTTGTTGCACTCTGTGTTAAATTCTCTGCATGCTTATGATCAAAATAAAGCGTTTACTAAACACATCGTTGATGCTTTAGTGCAATCTTATGAAGAAAAGCTTGAATTGGAAGTTTCTATCCCTAGAAAAATTTATGATGAGTGGGAACCTACTATTAAAATTAAAATTAAAGATCATGAAAGCTATGCTTTGTGTGATTTGGGTGCTAGTGTTACCACAATTCCAAAAACATTGTGTGATATGTTAGGTTTCCGTGAATTTGATGATTGTTCTTTAAACTTGCACCTTGCGGATTCCACCATTAAGAAACCTATGGGAAGAATTAATGATGTTCTTATTGTTGCAAATAGGAATTATGTGCCCGTAGATTTCATTATCCTTGATATAGATTGCAATCCTTCATGTCCTATTATTCTTGGTAGACCATTCCTTAGAACGATTGGTGCAATTATTGATATGAAAGAAGGGAATATTAGATTCCAATTTCCGTTAAGGAAAGGCATGTAATACTTTCCTAGAAAGAAAATCAAATTACCTTATGAATCTATTATGAGAGCCACTTATGGATTGCATGCCAAAGATGATAATACCTAGATCTATCCTTGCCTTTATGCCTAGCTAGGGGCGTTAAACGATAGCGCTTGTTGGGAGACAACCCAATTTTATTTTAGTTTCTTGCTTTTTGGTTCTGTTTAGTAATAAATAATCCACCTAGCTTCTGTTTATATGTGTTTTTATGTTTTAATTAGTGTTTGTGCCAAGTAGAACCTTTGGGAAGACTTGGGTGAGGTCTTTTTGATCTTGCTGTAAAAAACAGAAACTTTAGCGCTCACGAGATTAGCTACAACTTTTTAATGGAGAGTGATATTTAGTTGATTCTTTTTGAAGATGATTAATAGATAAATTCCTCACGTCCAGAAATTTATTTTAGAATTTTTGGAGTTCCAGAATATTCGTTTGATACAGATTACTACAGACTGTTCTGTTTTTGATAGATTCTGTTTTTTCGTGTGTTGCTTGCTTATTTTGATGAATCTATGGCTAGTAGTGGAGTTTATGAAGCATACAGAAGTTGGAATACAGTAGGTTTAACACCAATATAAATAAAGAATGAGTTCATTAGAGTACCTTGAAGTGGTGTTTTGTTTTCTTTCGCTAACGGAGCTCACGAGATTTTCTATTAAGTTTTGTGTTGTGAAGTTTTCAAGTTTTGGGTAAAGATTTGATGGATTATGGAACAAGGAGTGGCAATAGCCTAAGCTTGGGTATGCCCAAGGCACCCCAAGTTAAAATCCAAGGACAACCAAAAAGCCTAATCTTGGGGATGCCCCGGAAGGCATCCCCTCTTTTGTCTTCGTCCATCGGTAACTTTACTTGGAGCTATATTTTTATTCACCACATAATATTTGTTTTGCTTGGAACGTCTTGTATGATTTGAGTCTTTGATTTTTAGTTCACCACAATCATCCTTGCTGTACACCCTTTTGGGAGAGATACACATTAATCGGAATTTATTAGAATACTCTATGTGCTTCACTTATATCTTTTGAGCTAAACAATTTTGCTCTAGCACTTCACTTATATCTTTTAGAGCACGGTGGTGGTTTTATTTTATAGAAATTATTGATCTCTCATGCTTCACTTATATTATTTTGAGAGTCTTTTCAAACAGCATGGTAATTTGCTTTGGTTATAAAATTAGTCCTAATATGATAGGCATCCAAGATGGATATAATAAAAACTTCCATATAAGTGCATTGAATACTAGGAGAAGTTTGATACTTGATGATTGTTTTGAGATATGGAGATAGTGATATTAAAGTTGTGCTAGTTGAGTAGTTGTGAATTTTAGAAATACTTGTGTTGAAGTTTGCAAGTCCCGTAGCATGCACGTATGCTAAACGTTGTGTAACAAATTTGAAACATGAGGTGTTCTTTGATTGTCATCCTTATGAGTGGCGGTCGGGGACGAGCAATGGTATTTTCCTACCAATCTATCCCCCTTGGAGCATGCGCGTAGTGCTTTGTTTTTTATGACTTGTAGATTTTTGCAATAAGTATGTGAGTTCTTTATGACTAATGTTGAGTCCATCGATTATATGCACTCTCAACCTTCCATCATTGCTAGCCTCTTCGGTACCGTGCATTGCCCTTTCTCACCTTGAGAGTTGGTGCAAACTTCGCCGGTGCATCCAAACCCCGTGATACGATACACTCTATCACACATAAACCTCCTTATATCTTCCTCAAAACAGCCACCATACCTACCTATTATGGCATTTCCGTAGCCATTCTGAGATATATTGCCATGCAACTTTCCACCGTTCTTTTTATTATGACACGCTTCATCATTGTCATATTGCCTTGCATGATCATGTAGTTGACATCGTATTTGTGGCAAAGCCACCATGCATATTATTTCATACATGTCACTCCTGATTCATTGCCCATCCCGGTACATCGCCGGAGGCATTCATATAGAGTCATATTTTGTTCTAGTATCGAGTTGTAAATAAATAGAAGTGTGATGATGATCATTAATAGATCATTGACCCCAAAAAAAGAGAAAGGCCAAATAAAAAAAGGCCCAAAAAAAGAAAAAAAAGAAAAGAAAAATAAAAAGGGACAATGATACTATCCTTTTTCCACACTTGTGCTTCAAAGTAGCACCATGATCTTTATGATAGAGAGTCTCTTGTTTTGTCACTTTCATATACTAGTGGGAATTTTTCATTATAGAACTTGGCTTGTATATTCCAATGATGGGCTTCCTTAAATGCCCTAGGTCTTCGTGAGCAAGCAAGTTGGATGCACACCCACTTAGTTTCTTTTGTTGAGCTTTCATACATTTATAGCTCTAGTGCATCCGTTGCATGGCATTCCCTACTCCTTGCATTGACATCAATTGATGGGCATCTCCCTAGCCCATTGATTAGCCGCGTCAATGTGAGACTTTCTCCTTTTTTGTCTTCTCCACACAACCCCCATCATCATTATTCTATTCCACCCATAGTGCTATATCCATGGCTCACGCTCATGTATTACGTGAAAGTTGAAAAAAGTTTGAGATTACTAAAGTATGAAACAATTGCTTGGCTTGTCATCGGGGTTGTGCATGGCGAGAGCATTCTTGTGTGACGAAAATGAAGCATGGACAAACTATATGATTTTGTAGGGATGAGCTTTCTTTGGCTATGTTATTTTGAGAAGACATAATTGCTTGGTTAGTATGCTTGAAGTATTATTATTTTTATGTAAATATTAAAATTTTATCTTGAATCTTTCGGATCTGAACATTCATGCCACAATAAAGAAAATTACATTGAGAAATATGCTAGGTAGCATTCCACATCAAAACTTCTGTTCTTATCATTTACCTACTCGAGGACGAGCAGGAATTAAGCTTGGGATGCTTGATACGTCTCCAACGTATCTATAATTTTTTATTGTTCCATGCTATTATATATTCTGTTTTGGATGTTTAATGGGCTTTATTATACACTTTTATATTATTTTTGGGACTAACCTATTAACCCAAGGCCCATTGCAAATTGCTGTTTTTTTGCCTATTTCAGTGTTCCGCAGAAAAGGAATATCAAACGGAGTCCAAACGGAATGAAACCTTCGGGAGCGTGATTTTTGGAACAAATGTGATCCAGAGGACTTGGAGTGGACGTCAAGAAATCAACAAGGAGGCCACGAGGCAGGGAGGCGCGCCTGCCCCCCTGGGCGCGCCCCCTCCCTCGTGGGCCCCTCGTGGCTCCACCGACCTACTTCTTCCTCCTATACATACCTACGTACCCCGAAACCAACCAGGAGCACTACGAAACCCTATTTCCACCGCCGCAACCTTCCATACCCGTGAGATCCCATCTTGGGGCCTTTTCCGGCGCTCCACCGAAGGGGGCATCGATCACGGAGGGCTTCTACATCAACACCATAGCGTCTCCGATGATGTGTGAGTAGTTTACCTCAGACCTTCGGGTCCATAGTTATTAGCTAGATGGCTTCTTCTCTCTCTTTGGATCTCAATACAAAGTTCTCCTCGATCTTCTTGGAGATCTATTCGATGTAACTCTTTTTTGCGGTGTGTTTATCGAGATCCGATGAATTGTGGGTTTATGATCAAGATTATCTATGAACAATATTTGAATCTTCTCTGAATTCTTTTATGTATGATTGTTTATCTTTCAAGTCACTTCGAATTAAAAGTTTGGTTTGGCCTACTAGATTGATCTTTCTTGCAATGGGAGAAGTGCTTAGCTTTGGGTTCAATCTTGCGTTGCTCGATCCCAGTGACAGAAAGGGAAACGACACGTATTGTATTGTTGCCATCGAGGATAAAAAGATGGGGTTTATATCATATTGCTTGAGTTTATCCCTCTACATCATGTCATCTTACCTAATGCGTTACCCTGTTCTTATGAACTTAATAGTCTAGATGCATGCTGGATAGCGGTCGATGTGTGGAGTAATAGTAGTAGATACAGGCAGGAGTCGGTCTACTTGTCGCGGACGTGATGCCTATATACATGATCATGCCTAGATATTCTCATAATTATGCACTTTTCTATCAATTGCTCGACAGTAATTTGTTCACCCACCGTAATACTTATGCTATCTCGAGAGAAGCCACTAGTGAAACCTATGGCCCCCGGGTCTATTTTCCATCATATTAATCTTCCGTCAACTAGCAATTTCTGGCGCCGTTTATTTTGCAATCACTACTTTTAATCTTTAACATAAAAATACCAAAAATATTATCTTATCAACTCTATTAGATCTCACTTTTGCAAGTGGTCGTGAAGGGATTGACAACCCCTTTATCGCGTTGGTTGGAAGGATCTTATTTGTTTGTGTAGGTACGAGGGAATTGCGTGTGGCTTCCTACTGGATTGATACCTTGGCAAAAACTGAGGGAAATACTTACGCTACTTTGCTGCATCACCCTTTCCTCTTCAAGGAAAAAACCAACGCATGCTCAAGAGGTAGCAAGAAGGATTTCTGGCGCCGTTGCCGGGGAGTCTACACACAAGTCAAGACATACCAGGTACCCATCAGAAACTCTTATCCCTCGCATTACATTATTTGCCATTTGCCTCTCGTTTTCCTCTCCCCCACTTCACCCTTGCCATTTATTCGCCCTCTCTTTCCGTTCGCCTCTTTTCGCTTGTTTCTTGTTTGCTCATGTGTTGGATTGTTTGCTTGTCACGATGGATCAAGATAATACTAAATTGCGTGACTTTGCCAATACCAACAGCAATGATTTTCTTAGCACTCCGATTGCTCCTCTTACCGATGCTGAATCTTGTTAAATTAATGCTGCTTTGCTGAATCTTGTCATGAAAGATCAATTCGCCGGTCTTCCTAGTGAAGATGCCGCTACCCATCTAAACATCTTTGTTGATTTATGTGATATGCAAAAGAAGAAAGATGTTGGTAATGATATCGTTAAATTGAAGCTATTTCCTTTTTCGCTTAGAGATTGCGCTAAAACTTGGTTTTCGTCTTTGCCTAAAAATAGTATTGATTCTTGGAATAAGTGCAAAGATGCTTTTATCTCTAAGTATTTTCCTCCCTCTAAGATCATCTCTCTTAGAAACGATATTATGAATTTTAAGCAACTTGATCATGAACATGTTGCACAATCTTGGGAGAGGATGAAACTAATGATATGTAATTGCCCTCCACATGGTTTGAATTTATGGATGATTATACAAAAAGTTTATGCTGGATTGAATTTTGCTTCTAGAAATCTCTTAGATTCGGCCGCGGGAGGCACTTTTATGGAAATCTCCTTCGGGGTAGCTACTAAAATCCTAGATAATATTATGGTTAATTATTCTCAATGGCACACCGAAAGATCTACTAGTAAAAAGGTTCATGCGATTGAAGAGATTAATGTTTTGAGTGGAAAGATGGATGAACTTATGAATTTTTTTGCTAATAAGAGTGTTTCTTTTGATCCTAATGATATGCCTTTGTCCACTTTGATTGAGAATAATAATGAATCTATGGATGTGAAATTTGTTGGTAGGAACAATTTTGGTAACAACGCGTATAGAGGAAGTTTTAATTCTAGGCCGTTCCCTAGTAATTCCTCTAATAATTATGGTAATTCCTACAACAACTCTTATGGAAATTTTAATAAGATGCCCTCTGATTTTGAGACTAGTGTTAAGGAATTTATGATTTCACAAAAGAATTTCAATGCTTTGCTTGAAGAAAAATTGCCTAAGATTGATGAGTTGTCTAGGAACGTGGATAGAATTTCTCTTGATGTTAATTATTTTAAACTTAGATCTATTCCACCTAAGCATGATATCAACGAGTCTCTCAAAGCCATGGTAATGTCCATTGATGAGTGCAAAGAAAGAACTGCCAGGATGCATGCTAAAAAAGATTGCTTTGTGAAAGCGTGTTCTTCTAGTTTTCATGATAATAAAGATGAAGATCTAAAAGTGATTGATGTGTCTCCTATTAAATCTTTGTTTTCCAACATGAATCTTGATAATGATGGGACTGGAGATGAGTCAACTTTAGTAAAAAGGCGTCCCCATGATTTGGAGTTTTTAGATCTTGATGCAAAAATTGGTAAAAGTGGGATTGAAGAGGTCAAAACTTTACATAGCAATGAACCCACTATTTTGGATTTCAAGGAATTTAATTATGATAATTGCTCTTTGATAGATTGTATTTCCTTGTTGCACTCTGTGTTAAATTCTCCGCATGCTTATGATCAAAATAAAGCCTTTACTAAACACATCGTTGATGCTTTAATGCAATCTTATGAAGAAAAGCTTGAATTGGAAGTTTCTATCCCTAGAAAACTTTATGATGAGTGGGAACCTACTATTAAAATTAAAATTAAAGATCATGAATGCTATGCTTTGTGTGATTTGGGTGCTAGTGTTTCCACAATTCCAAAAACTTTGTGTGATATGTTAGGTTTCCGTGAATTTGATGATTGTTCTTTAAACTTGCACCTTGCGGATTCCACCATTAAGAAACCTATGGGAAGAATTAATGATGTTCTTATTGTTGGAAATAGGAATTATGTGCCCGTAGATTTCATTGTCCTTGATATAGATTGCAATCCTTCATGTCCTATTATTCTTGGTAGACCTTTCCTTAGAACGACTGGTGCAATTATTGATATGAAAGAAGGGAATATTAGATTCCAATTTCCGTTAAGGAAAGGCACGGAACACTTTCCTAGAAAGAAAATCAAATTACCTTATGAATCTATTATGAGAGCCACTTATGGATTGCATGCCAAAGATGATAATACCTAGATCTATCCTTGCCTTTATGCCTAGCTAGGGGCGTTAAACGATAGCGCTTGTTGGGAGGCAACCCAATTTTATTTTAGTTTCTTGCTTTTTGGTTCTGTTTAGTAATAAATAATCCATCTAGCTTCTGTTTAGATGTGGTTTTATGTTTTAATTACTGTTTGTGCAAAGTAGAACCTTTGGGAAGACTTGGGTGAAGTCTTTTTGATCTTGCTGTAAAAAACAGAAACTTTAGCGCTCACGAGATTAGCTACAAATTTTTAGTGGAGAGTGTTATTTAGTTGATTCTTTTTGCAGATGATTAATAGATAAATTCCTCACGTCCAGAAATTTATTTTAGAATTTTTGGAGTTCCAGAATATGCGTTTGATACAGATTACTACAGACTGTTCTGTTTTTGACAGATTCTGTTTTTTCGTGTGTTGCTTGCTTATTTTGATGAATCTATGGCTAGTAATGGAGTTTATGAACCATAGAGAAGTTGGAATACATTAGATTTAACACCAATATAAATAAAGAAGGAGTTCATTACAGTACGAGGGACTTGTGTGCGGCCTCCTACTGTATTGATACATTGGTTCTCAAAAACTTAGGGAAATACTTACGCTACTTTGCTGCATCACCCTTTCCTCTTCAAGGGAAAAACCAACGCATGCTCAAGAGGTAGCACTCGCCCACAGTGGTGCGGTCAGACCGGCCCCAGACGAGCCCGCCTCTGGGGCCACCTTCATATTCGGAGCCAGCGCGATGAAGGAGTCGATGCGCCAAATTCTAGACCAGATTTTCACAACCTCATGCCCCCTACCTGGCGCGCCAAAGATGTCTGGGAAATGTCACCTATGGGATCACAGGGAATCCCTACTATGGTTGGCAGGGCGTGAGGCTGCGCAAAGAGCATGTCTAAAGGATTAGCACAAGGGGGTTTTTACCCAGGTTCGGGCCGCAAACAATGCGTAATACCCTAGTCCTGCTTTTGTGTATATTTGGTGTTCTTGAGCTCTTGAACTAGCTGTGGTGCATGCCCAGTGCAAAAAGTCCGAATCCTTCCACAGTATGCCTCGGGCCTCCTTTTATATGTCAAAGGGGTCGCCACAGTGGCACACAGGAGGTGGAAAGCAACTACAGTGTACAAGTTTACCCCTGACATCGTGGGACAAACGTATTTAATGCGCCGCCTACGTGTCCTCTTGCTTTATCTGGGACGGCAGCAAGGCTCGTCCCGTCTGTCGCCGCCTCGCCTTGCTTCGACGCGCGTCCAAGCTGATGAGGCATGCAGCGCCACGCTGGCTGGCTGGCTGCTGTGCTGGTGCGGTGACAGAGTCTTCATGAAGATCTGCATGCCACCACGCAGGTGCTTGCTTAGTTGGCCTGGAAGCCGCATGCTGCCACGCAGGTGCTCCCCTAGTTGGCGGGCTGATTGCTGTGTTGGAAGGGCCACGTGGCGGCGGAGCCTTGGTAGGTGTGGGCCAGGCTGCGGCCCCACAAATGCCCCCGGCAAGGGTCTTGCCGGGGTCTCGTAGGCGTCCCCGGCAAGGGTCTTGCCGGGGGTCTTCGGCCGTCCCCGGCAAGGGGTCTTACCGGGGGTCTTCGTCTTTTAGTTCTTATCTAGTCTTGCAGGCCTTTGGTCTTCACAAAGATCTGCATGCCACCATGTAGGCGCCCCTGAGCCTTGGTTCTGAGGTAGTCGATGGTGTCAGAACTCCCAGGCCCGAGGGTGGCGGCCTTGCTGGTGTTGGGTAGGCTGCCTCGGCAAGGCTCTTGCCAGGGCTATGTAGGCCGCCCCGGCAAGGGTGTGGCCGGGGGGAATCCGTCTTGCCCCTTCGCTCTTCATGCTTCTGGCTTGAGTGCTGCTTTGGCAGTCCTATTCTTTTCCTCCTCTGCCCCGCCAAGCATGGCCGCAGGTGTGGCTACAACTGCCCGTGCACAAGTAAAGGGGTACAGAAAGGCCCCTACTATTGTACACCGACAGAGACCATAGAGGAATATCATATAGAAAATACATGTACAGAATGTATAGCATTACAATCATTTTGCCAAATTGGTATAGAGATATAAAGTCCAAAAAGGATATAGACAAGATTGTGCAAAGACTAGAAAATATACAAATTATTGGGGAAATACCAATGAAACATCGGGATAAAAACTCTATAGTTTATAAAATAAATATCATAACCCAGATTATATAATTAAGTCAGGGCCAATATAAGCTAATCCTAAAGATATTGAAGAGTTACTAAAATTACAAGAAATAAGATAAAGCAGAAGTCCTCATTGGTTTGTTGCTTTTATAGTTAGAAACCATCACTACTGCAGGTTGCTGCTAACGCGACACTACGATCAGAGACCCTTCGACGAAACTGTGTGCGATGCAATAATCGCAAACGGTGGTGTAAAAAACCGTCAAAAAAGGTGCAAAATGTTTGCGATGGTGGATCCATCAAACACGGTTCAGATTTTAGTTGCGTGTGCGATGCAGGGCATACGGTTGATCCAGACGAACTGTTTGCGATTAGACAGAACAACAAAAATGGGCAGCCATATCAATGTGTGTGCGATATACGGCATATAGTTCGCTCCGATGAACTGTTTGCTATTAGGGAAAGCAACAGAAACAGTCAGCCAGATCAAGGTGTGTGTGATATACGGTATACAGTTCAGTCGAATGAACTGTTTTCGATTAAGGAAGAGAACATAAACGGTTCAACTTAACAAGATGTGTGTGATACGCGGCAAAAAAGCCTGAAGGTTAATTCGAGAACAAGTACACAGAGGTTAATTTGACATACATGACTTATAAGTTTCATAGAAATCATATCACTTATTTTGGAAAGCATTTATTTGCGTTGAATGTATATAGTGCTTGTCCTATTAGTTGAATTAACCTCGAGGTCCATGTTTTGGAAACATGTCATAAAGTAACGGGATAGACCTTCATTCAAGCCAATCAACATGTGTTAAATTTTTTTATCAAAAAGTAACGAGATAGACCTTCAAGCCAATCAACATGTATACAAAAAACAAAAAATGTCAAAAATTACAAAACAAGGGCCTCGAGGTTAATTCAACTAATATGATGGAGCACTATATACATTCAACGCAATTAATTGTTTACAGTGACCCATCACATCCGTTAATTTAACATCGAGGCCACTTCCCATCCGGTCACCCATCTGATGACTACTCCAGCCTCAGCACACTTAACTTGGGAGTTCTGTTAGATGAGCTATCGGTAGAGAAGATGGTCCTTGCTGCTGTAGGATCCCTCTTTGCATCCTTTATCGGGCACCCGGATGACCGACTGTTGCCGCCCAATGGTCAATGCCACGTCCCCCGCATGGCAGTTTTTGCAGCGGGTAACTACATCGTCGCGCCACGCTCGGCGCAACCGCATGCACACGAACGTGCGTGATCGTGTGCCGGCCCCAAACACTGGCAGCACAACTTATAAATTAATGGATGGAGTACTAGTTACAGTGATGCATATAATTAAGCAAAGGGATCGCACATGTCTGTATTGACTGGAACAAGAATGCTATATCACAATAAGAATTAAGGCCATGATGATGCAATCGCAGTGGTTGTTACAGGAGGCAAGAAGAAAGATGCATCCATCAACGTACGACCTCCTCCTCCTCAACTCATCGCGCCGGGCCACCGACCGGCGGCTAAGGAGCGGCGGCTTTTGTGGCGAGGTCAAGGTGCTTCTCAGCAAAGGCATCCAAGGCTTCCAGACGGTTGAAGAAGGCCAACGTCATAGCGTCCTCACTGGCCTTGTAGATACCTATGTACACGATGTGCTCGTACACGTGGATGTGTAGGTCGACGAATTCTTGCAGGGCGAGGCACCTCGCGGCGAGCGCGACCTCCAGGTGGACATTATTCGTGGCGTCGGCGGGCAGTTGCAGGGCCACCAGTGCTTGAAAGAGATTCCGACCATGGAGGCCGATTAGGGTGGCAGGCAATGAGGAGCCCCGGCGCGCGGGCTGGAGGAGTACGGTGATGTCGTCCGCGAGCTTCTTGACAACGGTGAACTTGTTGGTGGTGGCAACGATCATCTGGTCCAACTGAGAGTCGTAGCTGGCGTCGACGGCGGCCATCCACCAGCCGGTCGCCAACACCGTCTGGAGACGATCCTCGGTGCCATGTCGCAGGCCGGTGCTATGGACCATCTGGCATAGCCGCTGGCCACTCGTGTGCATCGCCGCCATGGGTCTGGAGTGAGCACTTTTGCGCTTATTAGTGTACGTGCTTAGGCAAATGCTTAGGTGCGTACAATGTGGTAGATGCATTGGAATGGGTGGGCGCCTTTATATGAGTGCAAACTACGTTGCATTCACATCGTGCTGCCTCTTTTCCCGGTCCTCCTCCCATTACTTCCCTCATGCATTCACTCAATGTTAATTGAAGGACGATGCATCATTGGCCGTTCAACATTTCGGGAACCGCTATCCTCTCTCTCGTCTGCATTAAAGCTGTATCGGGAACTGCGCCTCCTGCTATCAAATCGAATAGTACTGCACCTCCCGCTGCACGCCCAGCTGAACACACCTCCTCACCTCCATCTATGCTTAATTACTGAATTTTAGTTGCAAAAATGAGATACTGCTAGTGATTTTTAGTTTGTACGTGGTTGCACACGGGTCATCCAAAACAACCATTGCGTTGAAGGGATGCACAAATCCTGCGCCTCCCGTTCAGTCAAGGTCAAGCAGCTGTCCGCATGGCACCTCCTATAGCCATTAAAACGAAGACACGTGGCGTCACGTGAATGGTTAACAGAAGGCACATGATTTGAATTATACAAACGTTTGAGATATTAAAGTGGCAGCTATTTTTTCAAAATGCCTTTGTTGGATGTTATTCGAGTGCGCCTTCTCTCAAAATGGACACAAAAAATACCACAACATGTCAGGTGCCATTCCATGATAGCATGCCAAGTTTCATGAATTTCAGATGAGTTTTGCATTTACTAGAATTTAAAAACAAAGTATCTCAACGTTTTCCCGGCAATCAACGGTGCCCTAGTGTTTGAAATTCATTCCCATTTCTTGCATGGGACCTAAGCATGCACCCAAGGACACATATTTGATTTTTCAACCAATTTATATGCAGTAGAGCATGTGCATGTAGTTCAAATTTGAATTATGCACATAAATGCATTGAAAACTCAATTAATGCATAAAAACGTTCAAACGAACCCCGAAAAATCCCAAAAATTGACACACCACTCATGTTGTTCTATGTTGACACGAGAAATTTTTTGAAAGCAATAAGAGGCAATGGATATCGTTTCGTCCCCAAAGGTGGGACGTAACCTACTGAAACCATTAGGCTTGTTGTGAGAAGCTCGTGTTTGTGAGAAGCATATCCCCAAACCTGCCTCAAATGGGAGAATTTTTTTTACCACGGCATGTTGATGCCGCTCCATGATAGCAGGCCAAGTTTCATGAATTTCAGACGAGCTTTGAATTTACTAGAATTTAAAAACCAGGTATCTTAATGTTTGCGGCCAAGTGACCGTGGCAGGGTGTTTGACATTCGTTCCCATTTCTTGCATGGGACCTAAGCATGCAACCAAGGACAAACATTTGATTTTGCAACCCGTTTTTATGGACGGAGCACATGCATGTAGTTCAATTTTGGATTTACTAGAATTACAAAAGCAAGTACCTCAACATTTGCCGGAGAGCCACGGTGCCGTGGTGTTCGAAATTCATCCCCATTTCTTGCATGGGACAGAAGCATAAACCCATGGACACATATATGATTTTACAACCCATGTTGGTGCACCGGACCATGTGCATGTGCTTTAATTTTGAATTGTGCATGTGAAATGGCTAGGAAACCAATTTAATGTATAAAATTTCCAAACGAACCCTGAATAATTCCAACTTTTTTACGACACACATATAGTTGCATGTTCACTGCAAATAAAAGGTCTAGCAATTCAAACACCGCCCATTGCCGCTGTGACCCCATTATGTAATACAAATCAAAACAAAAAATCAAGTAGATCCCACACAGTTTATTATCACCAACCGTGTGAGATGCAACAAAAAAATATCTTGGAGCACCGTCGGATTATAGTATGCATACGGCTTACGCGAGAAGGTGCGACGGCTACAATCCACAGCCCACTCTGAATAAGGGACCGTGTCTGATGACAATTTGCGCGCCAGTCTTTTGGCTGAAGCGATTCCAAATTTTCGGCTTCCGTGGAAATATCTACCTCCCCGCCACCTCCCCCTTACCAAAAGCCACATTTCCCCTATTTCCGCCTTCCTTTCCAAGTTGAAACCTTCAATCCTTGCTTGCAGTGCCACCTCCTCACTGGCGACCCTCCTTCACGCTGCTCGGCCTCGCCTATCCAGGCAGGTAATCCACACCCGACCCCCATTCTCCTCCTCCTTCCACATCCCACATGCCCCAACCGCCGGCGCGAGCACGACACCTTCCACCCAAATCACTGACCCCTCCACCAAATAAGCGCCGCCCTAAGCCATGGTGCACGCAGTATAGGATCTCAAGGAGCATTTGGCAGCGGAGAAGCAAATCGCGGCCGCACGTGCAGATGAGGTCGTGATGGCTGCCATTCGTGCCGACCCCCAGATCTTGGAGGAGCACCTCGCCGTCGAGGCCACCGTCGACGCCTGGCGCGCCGACGCCGCGATGCGGTTGGCTGCTTTAAACGATAGTTCATGGCATTTTCTCGAGGCCACCGTCGGTGCCTTCGACGAAAACTACGAGGTGTTTTCTCAGCGTGCACGTGCTTACCTCATCTCGAGAGCCATCAGGTTGGTGCCCGAAGTGGGTTAGGCAACTTACCACTACAACGAGGGCACCCATGAAGCGGAGGCCTCGCCCTCTTCCATGTCCAAGGAGCCAATCTTCATCGATATCTCCGACAATGAGGAGTAGCTTGTCTTATTAGCTCACTATAAGGACCCATGTTCAGTTTGCTAGCTACTGCCTTTACTTAACAAATTCTAGTGAATTGTGCTATCTACTTTTACCATGCAATCTTCTGCTCTAGAGTATATGTTCTATATGTCGTGCAATGTGGTGTTCAGTTAACTGTTTGGTTCAATTCTGCAAATATGATGTTCAATTCTTCAGGGTGCAATTTTCCAAGTTGTCAAGCATGCTTGGTTTGGTTAACTGTCCGATCTTCTATTAGCAGTATGTTATATTGTGCAATGTGGTGCTCAGTTAACGTTTGGTTCATTTGTTGTGGTGTTTAGTTAACTGTTTGGTTCAATTCTACAATGCGATGTTCAATTGTTGTGGCTGCATTCTGTTATTGTATACCATGTGAGAAATAAATCGAATTTGAATGTACTAAATACATGAGAAACAAATATAATTGCTATATTTCCAAGTTGTTAAGCATGCTTGATTTGGTTAACTGTCTGATCTTCTATTAGGAGTATGTTAAATTGCAATGTGATGCTCAGTTAACATTTGGTTCATTTGTTGTAGTGTCTACTTAACTGCATGGTTCAATTTTGCAATGCGATGTTCAATTGTTGTGGCTGCATTCTATTATTGTATACCATGTGAGAAATAAATCAAATTTGGTTGTACTAAATACATGAGAAACAAATACAATTGCTATATCTCCAAGTTGTTAAGCATGCTTGGTTTGGTTAACTGTCTGATCTTCTATTAGGAGTATGTTATATTGTGCAATGTGGTGCTCAGTTAACATTTGGTTCATTTGTTGTGGTGTTTACTTAACAACATGGTTCAATTCTGCAATGCGATGTTCAATTGTTGGGGTGCATTTTGTTATTGTATACCATGTGAGAAATAAATCGAATTTGGCTGTACTAAATACATGAGAAACAAATACAATTGCTATATTTCCAAGTTGTTAAGCATACTTGGTTTGGTTAACTGTCTGATCTTCTATTAGGAGTATGTTATATTATGCAATGTGGTGCTTAGTTAACATTTGGTTCATTTGTTCTGGTGTTTACTTAACCACATGGTTCAATTCTGCAATGCGATGTTCAATTGTTGGGGTGCATTCTGTTATTGTTGTTGGGGAACGTAGTAATTTCAAAAAAATTCCTACGCACACGCAGGATCATGGTGATGCATAGCAACGAGAGGGGAGAGTGTTGTCCACGTACCCTCGTAGACTGAAAGTGGAAGCGTTAGCACAATGCGGTTGATGTAGTCGTACGTCTTCATGATCCGACCGATCCAAGTACCGAACGTACGGCACCTCCGAGTTCAGCACACGTTCAGCTCGATGACGTCCCGCGAACTCCGATCCAGCAGAGCTTCACAGGAGAGTTCCGTCAGCACGACGACGTGGTGACGGTGATAATGTTGCTACCGAGACAAGGGTTCGCCTAAGCACCGCTACGATATGACCGAGGTGGAATATGGTGGAGGGGGGCACCGCACACGGCTGGAATAGATCAATCGATCAACTTGTGTGTCCTAGGGTGCCCCCCTGCCCCCGTATATAAAGGAGCAAGGGGGGAGGCCGGCCGGCCCTCCTAGGGCGCGCTAGGAGGAGGAGTCCTCCTCCTAGGAGTAGGACTCCCCTTTCTTACTCCTACTAGGAGGAGGAGTCCTCCTCCTAGTAGGAGTAGGACTCCCCTTTCTTACTCCTACTAGGAGGAGGAAAGGAAGTAGGAGAAGGAGAAGGAAGGAGAGGGAGGATGTAACAGCCTGGATTTTGGCCCTTTTCTTTTTCTTTTTGATTTATTGTTTTTGCTCTGTTTTTCTTTTTGGAGTGGTTCTGTGGCCTTGTCACCTGGGAAATCATCCTCATTTCCCCTCCCAAGTGGCTCATCATTCTCAAAACCTTGCCAAGATCATGTCACTCCACTACTTGACCAAACCCTAAAATCTTTTTCTAGGGAATATTCCTTTTTTCTATTAAAGTAATAACCCTGTCTGCCCTAGGTTGTGAAGCAACCTTTATTTCCATCACTCCTAAAATTCCCAAATAATTCTCATAAATTGTTTGGGTCATATATTTCTCAAATATGGCAAAATATTTCATTTGTCATGTTTATCATCTTGCTCAAATAATTCCTTTCCTATTCTTCCCTAAATGACACATTGTGAAGCAAGTGCTATTTTCCTTTTCCCAATTGACCTCAACCTCCTTGGACACCTTTTCTGTCCATATCATTGCCACATGCCAAAATGCAACCTCATTTGCCTAGTAATTATTTAATTATGAGTTTCCAAAGTTTCTATCCAGAAAGAAGCTTTGTGAAGGAGGTGCAAGCTAGGAATATCCAAATGAGTTGCCATTTTGCATTATCCCTCATATCATCATATCATAGCCCTCCACCAAAGTAGAGCTCATGTCATGCCTCCATGTGAGATCATCTTCAATTCTTTGATTCTGCCCAAAATTTCAGTTTGTGAAGCAAGTATATTTTATCTTGCTCCATTATGGATGCCAATTTTTCTAGGCCTTCTATTATCCATATAACCTACCTCCACCCATTTTGGGCATGGTTCTTCAAGCCATTACTCCTCTAGAATTTTTGAAAGTTTCTGTCCAGAGGAGATGTTTGTGAAGCAAGTACCAGTTTGGCTTGGCCAATGGGTATGAGACTTTTTGAGCATATTCACAGGACCAAATGACTCTGCCTTGCCCAATTTGAGCTCAATTGGCCACACCATTTGAGTGCATCATCTTGATCCATTTTCTGGACCATTTGGGTCAGTTGCAAAGCAACTATGTTAAACCTTGATCCAAATCTTCTCATAGTTACCAGGATGAAAGTCCTTCTTTACCTCAACCTCCCAGACAAACTCTATAGCTCCAAAACCCTTCCTGTTGATCACTAGTGCTCACCCAAGTTGACTGTAGTAAACTTCACAGGGTTCTCACCATTTAACCAGATCATTTTAACCGATCTACCACCGGAGTTGAAACCTACACTAGATGAACTTACCACTAGACAACATGTTCAAGCCTCTCTCCCCCGCGACATGCCAGTGCATGCGATGACCACGTTAATGGCATCACTGTGCACGCGCTCTGTGTGTAGTGGCTGCGCCCAGTGGCTGTTTGTGCTCCGGCCCCTCCTCCTCTCGTCGTCTTCGCGCGCGTGAGCGTGTCCAACAGCTAGCCTGCATCATCGCCGTCCCCCTGGACCCCTCTCCCCCTCCGGCAGCTTCCTCACCGACGCCCACCGATGCTCGCCGCCGAACGCCCACGGGAGCACAGTGCCCCGACATGTTTTAATGGTGCTCGGCCTCTTCCTCTGCTCTCCGGCGTCGCCTACCCCTTCGTGAGCTCTGAATCAATAGCCCGTCGTGTTCCCGCGCCCTCCCGTGCTCGCTGGCCGTCGCCAGAGCCTCGGTCGGATGTGCCCGGCGGCACCTGAGCCCATCTCCCTCGCCCGGCTATAAATAGCCATCCTCGAGCCCTCCCGAGCACCTCACCAGCCTCCACTCGCTCCACTACACCTCCCCATCCATCCGCCTGAGCCTCTGGAGCTCTCCTGCTCCACCATTGCCGCCATGGCCGCGGGCCTCCTCATCCTAAATTCGCCCGGAGTCGTGCCCCTCTCCCACTTCCTGATCCACCAGAGCACCTACGAGACCATGGCGTAGCTCCCTCGCCATTCCCCTCCTCTCCCAGAGCCCCGTAGCCTCAACTTCGACGGTGCTCGAAGCTCTTGTCTGCCATGGCCGAGGCCCTGCTTCCTCCAGCTCTCGCCGACGCACGTGAAGAGCCCATGCGGATGTGCCTCCCCGCGCTCGACGAAACGTATTCACAGAAATACGTTTTCACTTAAAACACGCGGGCCCGGTCCCTGGCAGAAAACACCTTATATCTTTTTACTCCCAACTCCAAATGAGGTGATTCCAAAGCCCACTTCTTCATTTCGTCGAGCCCGTTCTGATGGAATCATTTTCGCCAAGTTTTGACATTCTGAAAATGACCATTTTGCCCTTGCGCTTAACCAGCCCCCTTCAAGAGAGAACGTTTTTCGGTGATTCGTTCCGCGAGCTTCTCGCATTTTCTCCCGGTGATTTCTTCCACCCCAAGAAAGCCACACCCTCCATTTGCATGATTGCAATGCAGTGACATGGTTTCTTTATTAAAACTTGTTTAAAATATTGTGTTAGCTATGTATGATTTGTTCATGGCATTTCTCGGAGTATTGTTTGATCTTGATATTGCCATGATATTGCTTGGAGTTCTAGGATTAATATTTTGATGATTATGTGGATGACATGTGCCTTTGGATTCTTAGTGGCTATTATGTTTATTTTTCATGATGGTATCTGGTATTATTTTGGAGTATTAGTGGTTGGTATTATGATTATTTCCATGATAGTATCTGTTATTATATTTTGGAGTATTACTTTGGATATCATGCTGCCTTTGGATTATTAGTGGTTAGTATGATTATTTTCATGATGCTAGTTGATGTTCTGTTGCTTGGAGTATTATTTTCGGAGATGATGTTTACGTGTGGATCTTAGCCGAATAGCTTTATTCTTGTTATTGGAGTAGTAGGATTATTGTTTTCGGATTCATCATGACAGTAGTGTTGTGCTACCCTTGGAGTATTTGAGATGATGAGATTATGCTTGGATTATTTGTTGGATATTGCTATGACTTGGATTATAGGTTGATAGATGATATCGGAGTATCAGTCATTACTATTATATTTTCGGGTTAAATTCCATCATTAAGTTGGTCAGGTGCCACCGAACCGGGCTTTTTCCAGTGCAACCACATTTGCCTTTTATGGGAAGGCCCTAATGCGGTCTATTGTCGTGCCTCCCGCCGGTGCCTCCAACTAGGGAAGGTTATGGGCGTGCGTACCCTGCCCGGTAAGCAGACATAACCTTGTGTGCCCGTTGTTGTTGTTATGGATCCGGTCCCCGTGAGGGACGTTTTGGCCACGACGGTGGTCGTTGTGTCTTTGGTAGACACGGGGCCACCCAGGACTAGCCCAGTGGGGAGTGAGTCGGAGTGGCCGGGAGAGTGTCATGGCAGTATATCGGTTTTGTCGGAACGCCGTTGCTCCACCCGAATGGGAGTGCGAGGCCATGGGTTCCGTGGTGTGGGTAAAGTGCGCTACCTCTGCAGAGTGTATCTGTTTAAATTATCGATAGCCGCGTCCTCGGTCATGGGCATGGGTTCGTACTAGGTCCCACCGTTCGATCAACACTCACATGACGGAATGACTTATAGGTGATTTACATGTTGATATGCTGAGCAGTACAGATTGGCAGGATGTTGATGATGATGGAGACGAAGTGTTGGTTATGGTAGTGATCGCCGGAAGGATCACGTTTGAGACCAAGTGTTGGTCGTGGTTGTGATCGCCGGAAGGATCACGTTTGAGACCAAGTGTTGGTCGTGGTTGTGATCGCCGGAAAGATCACTGTTTGGATTTGATCACGAGGTGATCGAGATGGTATATTGTTTGGCCGGTTAGCCAAGAGAGATATGGTTATGGAGATCTGAGATGGTGATTTACTAGTATTGTATCAGTTTCACACCATGCTTAGTAGTTGTTTCATCATAATAGTTGTTAATTTAATTAACCTGTTAATGCTATGTTATTGTCTTGCCTTGATGTTTATGGTTGTTGTGAGCTTGCAAGTACATTCAATGTACTCACCTGGCGTGTCATGCCAGATTGCAGGTGATGCCATGATTGCTTGATTGCTTGTTGATGGTTGCCGTGCGTGCGAGCTAGGTCGTGTCCCAGCCAGAGTCCCTGCAGAGTGGAATTCACCACCTTCGTCGTTGTTCCGCTGCTAGAACTTTTCCGCTGCTACGAGTTGTTCCGCTGCTAGCATAGAGCAAGAGTAGTATCGCAGGCGTAGTGTCGCCATGCTGATGTGATCGTTGTAACATCAGACCTGTGTAATTATTATTCTTGTAATAAGAGCTGATTTGTTCTATGTCAAGCAGTGCCGTATTCCAGAGACTTCTCCTTGATCTCTGGGCTGGAATACGGGGCGTTCTGGTTTCTCTGAGCCGGGGTGCCACAGGCTTGGTATCAGAGCAGGTCTGGCTGTAGGACGCCCTAGTCAGCGCGAGCGATTGAAACCGGTAGAAATCGGTAGTTTAGAGGTGGTCTTGTTTGTCGCATTTGGTTGCTGCATTTGTTTGTTGCATAGCATGCATGTAGAGTTTTTATTTTGTTACTAACAGTTTAATCTGGTGAGTGTAGATGGCATCGGTCCGGATCCACTACAGCTCAGCCTTTGCATTTCTCCAGTTTTCTTTTCTTGCTCGTTCTTTGATGTTTGGTGTCATTTCTGTCCCAGCAGAGTGATGCCAAGTGATCCCGACACTGTTTGCAAAAATGGTGCTCAGGTATCGCGCCGAATTATTTCCTTCAGCCCCACCTTTTGTTTCGGTGGTAGACATGCTTCTATCCCGGATCGTCCTTTTTATATTGTCGTGTTGGCAACCCTTAGTGGTCTTAGTCATCAAGAAAGGGCAATGCCAGCAGACTCAGTTTCCCCGCTACCCTTATTTCTTGGACGAGTACGGATATTTTTCCGTCCGCTTGATAATAATGTGGCAACGACATTTGTGTCCTGCTACATGGTCACCAAGTACGTCCTCGCCTCCGAGCTAGTCCATGTTGCTACCTGGCTAAGCTAGCACTTGGTGTAGCGTTGTTTACACCAATTCTTCCACACATTTATTCATCCTCGTGCACATCGTCACAGCATGCTAGATCGTAGAACCGGAGATCCCGCGAAATTTGTGTGCTTAAGTAGGCATGCATATTGTGTGACTAGCAGTAAAATGTGAGATTGATTGTGTGTGAATTGATTGTTGTTGTGTGTTTTTGTTTAGTTGAGTTTTCTTTTGCTTCTTTCTTTTTGGGCCCCGGTATTACATTATTTCCCCCCTATAAAGAGTTGCTCATCAACTGACACCAGATTCGAAGAAGTAATAAGTATTTCATATATTTGGAAGAAGCTCAGCTAAACATTATGGCCTTCTCAGTCAACCGCATGATATAAGGAATATCTGCTCAGAATACCAATTGTGTCTTGGGTTGATTATCCGCATCAATTCTACAACAGTAATGATCCAGCCAGCAGAAAGACAAGTCAGATGCAAGACCAACGGCATATTTTTCAGTCAAAGGTATGGATCATAGGCAAAGTTTGGCTCAGCAATAAATGATACTTGAAATATGTTATACTCCAAGAGAAAGTCGGGATGTGATATGCTCAAGGAAGACAGTCAAATAAATTTTCTCATGCAAATAATCAGCCGCAAAATATTATGGAAGTGTGCATGGATTCCAGTCTGCCTATCAGTATGAAGTTTTGGATATAAGAAACCCAGCATTATTCCACACGCTATCGGAAGAAATTTATCAGGCAAGGCTCCTCAATTTTTCCTCAGCATGATATGTGAACTATTTCCAGCCCACGGTACCCGGTCTTTCTCAACAAGATACCTCGGTAAAAGCTTCTCACAGACGGAAATGAATTTTTCTCAACAAGCAAACCCGAGGAGAAGCTTCACAAGTACGGAACTCAAGTTTCTCCAGCACAATAATCCGACCAAGCTTCGTGTGTAAGTTATCAAGATTTCTTCTGCACGCTACCTGGACAAAAGCCTCGAGCAGAATCTAAGAGTCTTCCTCAGCAAGCTACTCGGATGGCTTCCCTCGTAAGCCACCCAGTCTGCGTCAGTACCACACTATGCACCGTCCTTAGAGACAGTATATGGCAGTACATCTCAAGAATCAGATTTGCAATAATTTTGTTAGAAGAACAATTCAGTCAAAACATATGCCTGCCGCAATAATATGGTATTCAGTTGCATATGATTATTATACATATGGTTATCATGTACCCCGGGTCAGATCGGTCACTTATACGGGATACGGCACTGATCCAGCAGATATACCTAAGAAAGGTACGGACCCAACAACCTCATAAGTCCTGCAAATGAAGATAAGCAGAGATACACACCTTACGTAAAGCAAGGATCGACAAGATCTAAATATGACATCGCAGAAGTAACAGTCTTGACAATGGCCACCAAGGCCAATATTCCACACCTACAAGGGGATCTCATGAACTCTTGTCACCTTCTTGTATGATTAGCCTCAGCAATGAGCTCCGTACAGCCACAAACCCCGAGTATATGTCATATATGTGCGAACACAGGTCAGAAAATAAGCAGAAGGAATAATGCCAACAATATTGCACTAGCCACAGTCACGGTCATACGAAGAATCAAGGACATGTGTGGCCAAGTTATTTCAGTAAGGTATCCTGACAAAGAGAATCATGACCGTTAAAGGGTGAGACTGACAACAAAGGTATGATGTATTTTGCACGACCATCAGGGTCCGGATACCCAAGTCAGTTGGAGGCCATAATTCCATATGGATCCACAAAGACATACACCTTCAGCGGCCTACTCTATTTACAAGGATTTTCATATCCCGCTGACCCGCTTGATATGGTTAGTGCGGAATATCCAAGTCTGTTCTGTCAGATCCAAGATTCCTTTGCAACCTCAACAGTTTGACCTCAATGGCAGAGTTAAAACATATCACAGCGTACTACCAAAAATGGGTATACCGACAAAATGAGAAAGTCAAAAGCCGAATAATCAGCTCAGACCCGGTATATTTGCCGACGGAATCAAGTACCCGGTCAGTCTGTCAGGAAAAGCATTTGTCCGTCAGCCCCTGTCGGGCAAAGTCTCAAGATGTAAATGTTTGAGGTATGACATAGCTATAACTCCATACACCGTTATATTGCTCACGACAGAAGGCAGTCAAATCTCTGGTGTATGCCACATGCTCGATCCAAAGGAAATAAATTAAGATAAATCAGTGCACCTATGAGCAGTCAGATCCCGTCAGAAGATGGCCATGATTAATCCTAAGCATTTATTGAACCCAGAAGGCTTGCGGCAACCCCATGACAGAAATAAAAAGGTTTTCATGACCAAAAGGAAATTTATGATCAGATCCATCGGACATCACCGCAGATATGAGAAAATCAACGTCAGCAAAAGGATTTGGTATATGAGCAAAGACCCATCAAAATTTGGGGAAAGGTGAAGCAAGCCACCCCAGAGCAAGGTAAGTTGATCATCTGAAATTCTTGGGGGAACAATAAATAAAGAAAAAAGGATGCCCGAGTTGGAAACGGTATCCTCAAGTCATACTTGTTCCTAGAGCAACTAAATCTTGAGGACGAGATTTCTTTAAGGGGGTAAGAGTAGTAACAGCCTGGATTTTGGCCCTTTTCTTTTTCTTTTTGATTTATTGGTTTTTGCTCTGTTTTTCTTTTTGGAGTGGTTCTGTGGCCTTGTCACCTGGGAAATCATCCTCATTTCCCCTCCCAAGTGGCTCATCATTCTCAAAACCTTGCCAAGATCATGTCACTCCACTACTTGACCAAACCCTAAAATCTTTTTCTAGGGAATATTCCTTTTTCTATTAAAGGAATAACCCTGTCGGCCCTAGGTTGTGAAGCAACCTTTATTTCCATCACTCCTAAAATTCCCAAATAATTCTCATAAATTGTTTGGGTCATATCTTTCTCAAATATGGCAAAATATTTCATTTGTCATGTTTATCATCTTGCTCAAATTATTCATTTCCTATTCTGCCCTAAATGGCACATTGTGAAGCAAGTGCTATTTTCATTTTCCCAATTGACCTCAAACTCCTTGGACACCTTTTCCTGTCCATATCATTGCCACATGCCAAAATGCAACCTCATTTGCCTAGTAATTATTTAATTATGATTTTCCAAAGTTTCTATCCAGAAAGAGGCTTTGTGAAGAAGGTGCAAGCTAGGAATATCCAAATGAGTTGCCATTTTGCATTATCCCTCATATCATCATATCATAGCCCTCCACCAAAGTAGAGCTCATGTCATGCCTCCATGTGAGATCATCTTCAATTCTTTGATTCTGCCCAAAAGTTCAGTTTGTGAAGCAAGTATATTTTATCTTGCTCCATTATGGCTGCCAATTTTTCTAGGCCTTATATTATCCATATAACCTACCTCCACCCATTTTGGGCATGGTTCTTCAAGCCATTATTCCTCTAGAATTTTTGAAAGTTTCTGTCCAGAGGAGATGTTTGTGAAGCAAGTACCAGTTTGGCTTGGCCAATGGGTATGAGACTTTTTGAGCATCTTCACAGGACCAAATGACTCTGCCTTGCCCAATTTGACCTCAATTGGCCACACCCTTTGAGTGCATCATCTTGATCCATTTTCTGGACCATTTGGGTCAGTTGCAAAGCAACTATGTTAAACCTTGATCCAAATCTTCTCATAGTTACCAGGATGAAAGTCCTTCTTTACCTCAACCTCGCAGACAAACTCTATAGCTCCATAACCCTTCCTGTTGATCACTAGTGCTCACCCAAGTTTACTGCAGTAAACTTCAGAGGGTTGTCACCGTTTAACCAGATCACTTTTAACCGAGCTACCACCGGAGTTGAAACCTACACTGGATGAACTTACCAGTAGACAACATGTTCAAGCCTCTCTCCCCCGCCACATGCCAGTGCACGCGGTGACCGCGCTAATGGCATCACTGTGCACGCGCTCTGTGTGCAGTGGCCGCGCCCAGTGGCTGTTTGTGCTTCGGCCCCTCCTCCTCTCGTCGTCTTCGCGCGCGTGAGCGTGTCCAACAGCTAGCCTGCATCGTCGCCGTCCCCCTGGACCCCTCTCCCCCTCCGGCAGCTTCCTCACCGACGCCCACCGACGCTAGCTGCTGAACGCCCACGGGAGCACAGTGCCCTGACATGTTTTAATGGTGCTCGGCCTCTTGCTCTGCTCTCCGGCGTCGCCTACCCCTTCGTGAGCTCTGAATCAATAGCCCGTCGTGTTCCCGCGCCCTCCCGTGCTCGCTGGCCGTCGCCAGAGCCTCGGTCGGATGTGCCCGGCGGCACCCGAGCCCATCTCCCTCGCCCGGCTATAAATAGCCATCCCCGAGCCCTCCCGAGTACCTCACCAGCCTCCACTCGATCCACTACACCTCCCCATGCATCCACCCGAGCCTGTGGAGCTCTCCTGCTCCACCATTGCCACCATGGCCGCGGGCCTCCTCATCCTAAATTCGCCCGGAGCCGAGCCCCTCTCCCACTTCCTCCTCCACCAGAGCACCTACCAGACCATGGCGTAGCTCCCTCGCCGTTCCCCTCCTCTGCCAGAGCCCCGTAGCCTCAAGTTCAATGGCGCCCGAAGCTCTTGTCCGCCGTGGCCAAGGCCCTGCTTCCTCTAGCTCTCGCCGACGCGCGTGAAGAGCCCATGCAGATGTGCCTCCCCGCGCTGGTCATTCCGGTGGCCGGGGCGTCGCCTGAGTCAACCCGAGCCGCCCGGACGAGCGTCGACGCCGGCGGCCTCCCTCTGGTCCATGGGCAAGCGCGAGGGAGATGAAGATGATGACACCCCACGCTTGGGACCCACACGTCAGCCACTCCGCGTTGACCCAGCCCAGCGGTGACGTGGATAACTGGCCGGCCCCACCCGTAAGCCTCACATCTCTGACCAGCCTCGGGCCCGCGTGTTTTAAGTGAAAACGTATTTCTGTGAATATGTTTTTCCCTTTCTTTTTTGGCTCATAGTACGCTTTCTCTTTCTGAAAGCGCATTTCTCTAAAGGCGTTTTCTGTTTTTCTGTTCAGGCCCTGTTGGAAAATATTTTCTTTATAGAAAGGTCCCTGGCAGAAAACACCTTATATCTTTTTACTCCCAACTCCAAATGAGGTGATTCCAAAGCCCACTTCTTCGTTTCGTCGAGCCCGTTCTAATGGAATCATTTTCCCCATGTTTTGATATTATGAAAATGACCATTTTTCCCTTGCGCTTAACCAGCCCCCTTCGAGAGAGAATGTTTTTCGGTGATTCGTTCCGCGAGCTTCTCGCATTTTCTCCCGGTGATTTCTTCCACCCCAGGCAAGCCACACCCTCCATTTGCATGATTGCAATGCAGTGACATGGTTTCTTTATTAAAACTTGTTTAAAATATTGTGTTAGCTATGTATGATTTGTTCATGGCATTTCTCGGAGTATTGTTTGATCTTGATATTGCCATGATATTGCTTGGAGTTCTAGGATTAATATTTTGATGATTATGTGGATGACATGTGCCTTTGGATTCTTAGTGGCTATTATGTTTATTTTTCATGATGGTATCTGGTATTATTTTGGAGTATTAGTGATTGGTATTATGATTATTTCCATGATGGTATCTGTTATTATATTTTGGAGTATTACTTTGGATATCATGCTGCCTTTGGATTATTAGTGGTTAGTATGATTATTTTCATGATGCTACTTGATGTTCTGTTGCTTGGAGTATTATTTTCGGAGATGATGTTTACATGTGGATCTTAGCCGAATAGCTTTATTCTTGTTATTGGAGTAGTAGGATTATTGTTTTCGGATTCATCATGACAGTAGTGTTGTGATACCCTTGGAGTATTTTGAGATGATGAGATTATGCTTGGATTATTTGTTGGATATTGCTATGACTTGGATTATAGGTTGATAGATGATATCGGAGTATCAGTCATTACTATTATATTTTCGGGTTAAATTCCATCATTAAGTTGGTCAGGTGCCACCGAACCGGGCTTTTTCCAGTGCAACCACATTTGCCTTTTATGGGAAGGCCCTAATGCGGTCTATTGTCGTGCCTCTCGCCGGTGCCTCCAACTAGGGAAGGTTATGGGCGTGCGTACCCTGGCCCGGTAAGCAGACATAACCTTGTGTGCCCGTTGTTGTTGTTATGGATCCGGTCCCCGTGAGGGACGTTTTGGCCACGACGGTGGTCGTTGTGTCTTTGGTAGACACGGGGCCACCCAGGACTAGCCCAGTGGGGAGTGAGTCGGAGTGGCCGGGAGAGTGTCATGGCAGTATATCGGTTTTGTCGGAACGCCGTTGCTCCACCCGAATGGGAGTGCAAGGCCATGGGTTCCGTGGTGTGGGTAAAGTGCGCTACCTCTGCAGAGTGTATTTGTTTAAATTATCGATAGCCGCGTCCTCGGTCATGGGCATGGGTTCGTACTAGGTCCCACCGTTCGATCAACACTCACATGACGGAATGACTTATAGGTGATTTACATGTTGATATGCTGAGCAGTACAGATTGGCAGGATGTTGATGATGATGGAGACCAAGTGTTGGTTATGGTAGTGATCGCCGGAAGGATCACGTTTGAGACCAAGTGTTGGTCGTGGTTGTGATCGCCGGAAGGATCACGTTTGAGACCAAGTGTTGGTCGTGGTTGTGATCGCCGGAAAGATCACTGTTTGGATTTGATCACGAGGTGATCGAGATGGTATATTGTTTGGCCGGTTAGCCAAGAGAGATATGGTTATGGAGATCTGAGATGGTGATTTACTAGTATTGTATCAGTTTCACACCATGCTTAGTAGTTGTTTCATCATAATAGTTGTTAATTTAATTAACCTGTTAATGCTATGTTATTGTCTTGCCTTGATGTTTATGGTTGTTGTGAGCTTGCAAGTACATTCAATGTACTGACCTGGCGTGTCATGCCAGATTGCAGGTGATGCCATGATTGCTTGATTGCTTGTCGATGGTTGCCGTGCGTGCGAGCTAGGTCGTGTCCCAGCCAGAGTCCCTGCGGAGTGGAATTCACCACCTTCGTCGTTGTTTCGCTGCTAAAAGTTTTCCGCTACTACGAGTTGTTCTGCTGCTAGCATAGAGCAAGAGTAGTATCGCAGGCGTAGTGTCGCCATGCTGATGTGATCGTTGTAACATCAGACTGTGTAATTATTATTCTTGTAATAAGAGCTGATTTGTTCTATGTCAAGCAGTGCCGTATTCCAGAGACTTCTCCGCGATCTCTGGGCTGGAATACGGGGCGTTCCGGTTTCTGTGAGCCTGGGTGCCACAGAGGAAAAGGAGGAAAGGGGGGCCGGCCCCCTAGTCCAATTCGGTTTGGGCTAGGGGGGCCGCGCGCCCTGCCTCCTCTCTTCCACCACTTGGCCCATGAGGCCCATTACTTTTTCCTCGTATTCCCGTAACTCCCCGGTACCCAAAAAAATACCCGAATCACTCGAAACCTTTCCGATGTCCGAATATAGTCGTCCAATATATCGATCTTTACGTCTCGACCATTTCAAGACTCCTCGTCATGTCCCCGATTTCATCCGGGACTCCGAACTACCTTGGTACATCAAATCACATAAACTCATAATACCGATTGTCATCTAACTTTAAGCGTGCGGACCCTACGGGTTCAAGAACTATGTAGACATGGCCGAGACACGTTTACGGTCAATAACCAATAGCGGAACCTGGATGCTCATATTGGCTCCTACATATTCTACGAAGATCTTTACCGGTCAAACCGCATAACAACATACGTTGTTCCCTTTGTCATCGGTATGTTACTTGCCCGAGATTCGATCATCGGTATCTCAATACCTAGTTCAATCTCGTTACCGGCAAGTCTCTTTACTCGTTCCGTAATACATCATCCCGCAACTAACTCATTAGTTACAATGCTTGCAAGGCTTATAGTGATGTGCATTACCGAGTGGGCCCAGAGATATCTCTCCGACAATCGGAGTGACAAATCCTAATCTCGAAATACGCCAACCCAACAAGTACCTTTGGAGACACCTGTAGAGCACCTTTATAATCACCCAGTTATGTTGTGACGTTTGGTAGCACACAAAGTGTTCCTCCGGTAAACGGGAGTTGCATAATCTCATAGTCATAGGAACATGTATAAGTCATGAAGAAAGCAATAGCAACATACTAAACGATCAAGTGCTAAGCTAACGGAATGGCTCAAGTCAATCACATCATTCTCCTAATGATGTGATCCTGTTAATCAAATGACAACTCATGTCTATGGCTAGGAAACATAACCATCTTTGATCAACGAGCTAGTCAAGTAGGGGCACACTAGTGACACTCTGTTTGTCTATGTATTCACACATGTATCATGTTTCCGGTTAATACAATTCTAGCATGAATAATAAACATTTATCATGATATAAGGAAATAAATAATAACTTTATTATTGCCTCTAGGGCATATTTCCTTCAATTGTATACCATGTGAGAAATAAATCGAATTTGGCTGTACTAAATACATGAGAAACAAATACAATTGCTATATTTCCAAGTTGTTAAGCATGCTTGGTTTGGTTAACTGTCTGATCTTCTATTAGGAGTATGTTATATTGTGCAATGTGGTGCTCTGTTAACGTTTGGTTCATTTGTTGTGGTGTTTAGTTAACTACACGTGCATGGTCCGTTGTCTAATAGCACAATATTGTGCAATTGCAGGAACCATTCTAATATTTAGGTTCTTAACAATTTGTTCTTGCACATGTAGGTCCTGATGTCAGAGGTTTTGATCCACTGTTCGACCCTTTTTGCATATGGGGAAATGAGTTGTCCATGAATATCAATCAAGTTAAGAAACTCAGAAAGATTGTTAGGATAAAGAAATTAGCGACAAGAAGCAACAAGATCTTTGTCTGCACAATGAAAAAGACATCAGTTCACTAAAATATGGTACTAACTATTATACCTTGCCTTTTTTTATTCCTTTGCCCCATTTCCAATTTAGAGAAGATATTTATGCACATCCTTGTTTTCAGTCCTTTCTAAAGCAGATCACTAATGATTACCTCTCAAACCACCTCTATGGTCAGGAGGCGAGGATGGTTTTCATACAACACCCATGGTTCAATATTGAAGTGTTTCTGAAGAGGACGAAGGACGGATGGTCAATCATCCACAGGCAGTGGCCTAAAGTTGCAAAGACCTTCAACATGAATGAAGGATCAATGTTCGCCTTCCGCTACAGCAGTTTTCCAGATGAGATGCATCTGTCTATATACCGTCTATGATGCTAATTTCGAAAGGTTCTACATGTTGCATGTGAAACTTGGTGCTGCTGCAGTTGTGTAATGGGGTAGCTGAGTGCTGAAGCTATATCATGTTGTACTCTGATGTATTTCAATTATGAAATTCTGCTTCCTTAATATGGAAATGAAATATATTATGTGCTTAATATGAATGTCAATTAGATTAATAAATGGATTATTAATAATAGGGAAATTAGCCTGCTAATTGGGTTTTGCTATTGCAAACGGTTATTGAAAAAACACCGTGGGCGATGACCTCAGGCAGCGCACACAGTTTCTAGGAATAAACCGTGTTGGATCAATGAACAATCACACACGACTTTCTCTTGAAAACGGTTTGCGTTAGGCCACCTTGCGCAAACATTTACCACATAAAAACTATGTGTGATGGACAGCCTTTGCCACACCGTTTCTTCTATGGACCGTGTGTTATGCATTCAATAACGCAAATGATTTAACGGGCAAAATTGTATGTGATGTACCTGTGAACGGAAACGTTTTCCTTGGAGCGACTGTGTGGGATGTACATACGAACGGAAACGTTTAGCGGGGACTGACTGTGTGGGATGTACTTGCGACCGGAAACAATTTCAACTGTATAATTGTATTTTTTAGCTCTACTGTACGTATTTCCGTATTTGAGCGCTCGCCGGTCACACACGACCTCATTTTGCCGAGCGCGTGTGCCAGGAGGGCATATCCCCGACGGTTTCTGGGTCATGTGGGAAGGACCCCCTATCGCCGTCACTCACTAGGTGACGGTTCCAAATGCCGTCGCGGAAAGGGGTTAAAACCGTTTGTATACGGTAGATGATGCATACAATATACCTAATAAGAGAGAACATATCAATAGAATACAAGGAAGCAAATATTTCTCTAAATTCGACTTAAAAGCAGGGTTTTGGCAAGTGAAAATGGCCGAAGAATGTATTCCTTGGGCCACCTTTACATGTCCATAGGGCATTATGAATGGGTAGTAATGCCATTGGGTCTAAAGAATGCACCTACACTATTTTGAGAATAAAGCATTTATATTGGTATACTTAATTAGATGATTTGTTAGTATTTTCAAAATCGTACAAAGAGCATATAACCCATCTCCAAGTGCTTTTTGAGAGGTAGAACAAAATGGGCTCATATTATCCAAAAAATATGGAAATTTGCAAAGAAAGAATAAATTTCCTTGGCCACGAAATAGGATAAGGAAAGTGATAACCGACAAGTATAGGGGATCGCAACAGTTTTCGAGGGTAGAGTATTCAACCCAAATTTATAGATTCAACACAAGGGGAGCCAAAGAATATTTGTAAGTATTAGCAGCTGAGTTGTCAATTCAACCACACCTGGGGATTAATTATCTGCAGCAAAGTGATCAGTAGCAAAGTCGTATGATAGTTTTGATAATAGTAGCAACAGCCATAGTAACGGTAACAGTGATAGCAGTGATTTTGTAGCAAGTGCAACAGTAATGATAGCAGCAGTAACTTAGCAAGAACAATATGTAGGAAAATTGTAAGCATTGGATCGATGATTTTGTTGGATGATATTCATCATGTGACAGTTATAACCTAGGGCGATACGGCACTAGCTCCAGTTCATAAATATAATGTAGGCATGTATTCCGTAAATAGTCATACGTGATTATGGAAAGAACTTGCATGACATCTTTTGTCCTACCCTCCCGTGGCAGCGGGGTCCTATTGGAAACTAAGGGATATTAAGGCCTCCTTTTAATAGAGAACCAGAACAAAGCATTAACACACGTTGAATACATGAACTCCTCAAGCTACGGTCATCACCGGGAGTGGTCCCGACTATTGCACTCCGGGGTTGCCGGATCATAACATGTAGTAGGTGACTATAACTTGCAAGATCGGATCTAGAACATAGATATAATGGTGATAACATAAACGGTTCAAATCTGAAATCATGGCACCCGGGCCCAAAGTGACAAGCATTAAGCATTGCAAAGTCATAGCAACATCAATCTCAGAACATGGTGGATACTAGGGATCAAGCCCTAACAAAACTAACTAGATTACATGATGAATCTCATCCAACTCCTCGTAGACCAGCGAGCCTACGAAGGAATTACTCACTCCTGGTGGGGAGCATCATGGAATTGGCGATGGAGAAGGGCTAGTGATGACGGAGATCGAAGATCCCCCTCCCCGGAGCCCCAAACGACTCCAGATTTGGCCTCCCGATGAAGAACTGGAGATGGCGGCGGCTCCGTCTTGTGAAACGCGATAATTCTTTCTCCCTAAATTTTTTCTGGAAAAATAGAATTTTATAGCGTCAGTTTCAGGTTCCGCGGGCCACCAGGTGGGGACAACCCACCTGGGCGCGCCTAGAGGGGGGGCGCGCCCTGGTGGGTTGTGCCCACCCAGGTGCCCCCCTCCGGTGGTTCTTGGCTCTAGAAATTCTCTTTTATCATATATAAAATCCTCGCAAAGTTTCGTTCCATTCCGAGAACTTTTATTTCTGCATAAAAACAACACCATGGTAGTTCTGCTGAAAATGGCGTCAGTCCGGGTTAGTTTCATTCAAATCATGCAAATTAGAGTCCAAAACAAGAGGAAAAGCATTAGGAAAAGTAGATACGACTGAGACGTATCAACTCCCCCAAGCTTAAACCTTTGCTCGTCCTCAAGCAATTTAGTTGATAAACTGAAAGTGAAAAAGAAAAACTTTTACGAAGTCTTTTGCTCTTGTTTGCATAACTAAGCTTAAACAACACCCATGTTTTAGCCAATATTATAACTAACCATGTCGACAATAAATCTTAAAAATTATATTAACTCATATCAATGAGATAATCAACTAGCGAGCAATAATAAGATATCTCAAACAACAACGCGCTATCAAAACAACCATGATATAATATGACAATAGTGGTATCTCGCTAGCCCTTTCTGAGACCGCAAAACATAAATGCAGAGCACCTCCAAAGTTCAAGCAGTGACTAAACATTGTAATTCATGGTAGAAAAGATCCAGTCATGATGCACCCAACATTAGCTACACACAATGCATAAGCATGACAGCAGTGCTCTCAGGTTATGGCGCTTATTTTAGAAGGTGTTGACACAACATAAAAGTAAATAGATAGTCCCTTCGCATAGGGAAACAATGATTTGCAGCGGTGCCATAGCTCAAGTTTTTAAAACAGAGGTAAATGATATTTTGAGAAATGCACCCTTCTTGTTTACTTCGCGACCATCAGTTATCAATATCTTCCGTGCTAAAAACATTAGTAGCGGTTCCCAAGAAATAAAGTAAAGGTTATGACTCCGTAGGAGTTTTTGTTTGATTATTTGTAAGCCTTTTCTTTTTGCAGTTTAGGACTGGGCATCCCTATTACCGCCCCTTTCTCATGCAGTGGTGAGCGAATAAACACTCAACCTGAGAATAACCCGTTTAGCATGGAAGATACCAACTACCTCATGCCGCTCTATGAACAATCCAGGCACACAAAAAGGATATTTATTTGAAGTTTTTAGAGATGGCACATGCAAACTTACTTAGGACGGCTGGGTAATACCGCATATAGGTAGGTATGGTGGACTCATTTGGAATAACTTGGGTTCAAGGTTTTTGATGCACAAGCAGAATTCCCACTTAGTACAGGCGAAGGCTAGCAAATAGGTTGAGAAGCGGCCAACTAGAGAGCAACGGAGAGATACAGACATAACTCTATCGCCATGCTTCGTGATGGCGATGTGGAAATGCATGACCATGCTGGCAAGGAAGGGGTGTTGTTCAGAACCTATAAGGAACGGTTGGGTTCCTCTAAACCCACTCACATGCGCTTTGATCTTTCCAGAATCATACGTCGGATTGAGGGACTGGAGCACTTGTCGGCACCTTTTTCCAATGAAGAGATTGACACTGTCATTAAGGAAATGCCAAGTGATCGGGCTCCAGGTCCTGATGGTTTTAATGGTTGCTTCCTTAAGAGTTGTTGGCCGATCATCAAGTCGGACTTCTATGAGTTGTGTCATGCATTTCATGCCGGAGGGCTAGATATAACCAGTATTAGCGAGGGGTATACCACATTGATCCCAAAGAACCCCTCTCCAGAAACTGCAAATGATTATAGACCAATTACTTTATTGAATTGTTGTCTGAAAATCATCACTAAGTTATTGGCAAATCGGCTACAGAAAGTCATCCTCAAGATCATACACAGAAATCAGTACGGTTTTCTCAAAGGGAGGACTATTCAGGATTGCCTAGCGTGGTCGTTTGAATACATACATCAATGCCATACCTCAGCGAGGGAAAACATCCTCCTTAAGCTAGACTTTGCCAAGGCGGTTGACACTATTGAGCACGCCCCCATGATGGAAATTATGAAACACATGGGTTTTGATGACAAATGGCTTGGATGGATGAACACGATTTTTGGTTCGGGGGTTTCTTCTGTACTTCTTAATGGAGTCCCTGGTCGAAAATTCAACTGTAAATGTGGAGTGCGCCAGGGGGATCCTCTCTCACCATTGATCTTTGTCATTGCGGCTGATCTTCTCCAAGCAGCAGTTAACGATGCTTTTGTTCGTGGGCTGCTTGATCTTCCTCTCCCTCGTGACAGGGCGGGTGATTTCCCGGTTGTCCAATACGCTGACGACACAATTTTAGTTATGCAGGCATGTCCCGTGCAGGCTGCCCGTATGAAAGCTATCCTAGAAGATTATGCCACTTCCATTGGACTGAAGATCAATTTTCAGAAATCAACTCTGATACCCATTAACATTGATCACCGACGTGCTTGTGAACTGGCTGGGGTTTTTGGTTGCTCTGTTGGTTCCATGCCCTTCACATACCTCGGCCTGCCAATGGGCACAACGAGGCCCAGTGTCCTTGATCTTATGCCACTAGTTCATGCAGTTGAACGGAAGACATCCACTGCTCTGTCACTAATGTCATCTGGAGCTAAACTAACCTTGGTCAATTCAGTTGTGACTTTGATGCTGATATACGCAATGCGCACGATCAAGATACACCCAAAGGTGATTGAACATCTGGATAAGCTGCGTAGACATTGCCTCTGGGCTAAAAACTCTGACGACGGGGTCAAAAATAACTCTCTTGCGGCTTGGGAGCTGGTCTGCCGCCCAAAACGCTGCGGAGGCCTTGGTGTGATTGATCTTAAAACACAGAATGCAGCCCTCCTCCTAAAGCATATTTTCAAATTATATAATCATGAAGATGTTCCCTGGGTGGAGCTTGTTTGGGATGCCTACTACAGAAACAAGATACCGCATGCATCTGAGGCAGTGGGTTCTTTCTGGTGGAGAGATGTGATGCAACTCAGTGGGATATTCCGAGGGATCACTAAAGTCACCCCGGGGGATGGCTCTAGTGCTCTGTTCTGGAAAGATGCTTGGTTTGATAATACTCAAGACTCCCCATTAATGGATATATACCCACGAGCCTTTTCATTTTGTCTGAATGAGGATGATTCCATTGCTAAGGTTCTTACTGCAACTGACCCATCCACGATTTTTAGTCTCCCTCTCTCGACCCAGGCGAGAGAAGAAATCAAAGAGATCCAGGAGGGGTTGCCGCAAAATCGGCTGGCCGCCGATAACAGTGATGTCTGGGAATGCTTGCTTGGGCGTTTTTCGTTCAAGAAGTTCTATAATCACTGCTACAAACAGGTTGTGGCAGACGAGGCGTTTGGATGGCTCTGGAAAGCTAAAAGCCCGATCAAATTCAAGATGTTTGGATGGCTACTCCTAGTTGATCGCCTGAACACCAGGAATATGCTCAAACGCAGACACTTTGTTGTCGTGGGGGGCAACTATGCATGCATGTTCTGTCAAAACCCTCCAGAGGAAACGGTGGAACATCTGTTCTTCAATTGCCCCTTTAGCCAACACTGCTGGGATGTAGTTGGAGTGACATGGCCGGCAGTTGATAACAGATTGACTCTTCTGCATGGAGGTAGGGGTAATTGGAGACAACCTCTCTTCATGGATATCTTTCTCCTGGCTGCTTGGAGTCTTTGGATGGAGAGAAACAATCAACACTTTAGAGGGATTCAGCACTCCCATGGAGCATGGCTAGCTAGATTCAAGCATCTCTTGGAGCTGCTAACACATAATTGCCGGGAGGATCCTCATCCTTTCCTGTCTAATTACATTGTAAACTTGGGCCACTAAGACCGTGGATAACTAGCATGGCCGGGGGGCCACAAAACCCTTTGTAACACATATGTAATTGTTCCTTTGTGAGTAATACAAAGTCAGTGGGAGCCTCTCCCACTGTCGTTCTCCCTCAAAAAAAAACAACGATCATGAACATGCATTATGCATAAGTAACATTGGACACTAGCATGAGTAGGATATGAACACCATGAACATAAATACCATAGAGGCTATGTTGGTTTTGATTCAACTACATGCATGAACATGTGCGAAGTCAAGCCACTCGAACATCCAGAGGAGGATACCATATCATCATACTACATCACAATCATTTTTATGCAATGTTGACATCCAAGATAAATCATTATCCACTCCTAGCTACGTATGCATGGCATGAGAAACTATAATCTCTAATTGTCATTACAAACATGTTTAATCATAATGAACTGAATCATGGATACTAGGTTAAACATATTTACAAAAACAGAACAAGCCGAGTTCATACCCGTTTCTCTCTGCCACGGCCAGTTCATCAAATGTCGTCATTATTGACCTTCACGTGCACAACCGAATGATATGAAAATAATAGTAGTGCAAGAGTGCCATGGACTAAGCTGGAATCTGCAAGCATTTTATTCGACAGGAGAAGACAAGGTAAAATGGGCTCTTTGTTAGATTAACAATTATGCAAATGAGAGCCACTCAACATTTTCATCGTGGTCTTCTCCTCGGTATAACTCAAATAAAAGGAAAAGAAATTCAGAGAAACACACTGAAATATTTTTGGTGTTTTCGGTTTTCTTGGAAGAAAACAAATAAAAGGGAAAAACAAAAACGAGAGAAACTATTTACACGGGAAAGCTCCCAACAAGTAAAAGAAGAACAAGGAAATCTTTTTGAGTTTTCTTTTTAGATACTACAACAAATTAAACTAGGAAGAAAAAACTGAAAAGAAGTAGGATTTTCTCAAAGTTTTTCAAACACACAAGAAGAAAGCGAGAAAATAAATTTAACATGGATAATACAATGGAAAAGTGTGGACACCGACAACTGAAATGTGTGAACATAAATGTAATGTCGGTGGAAATACGTACTCCCCCAAGCTTAGACTTTTGGCCTAACTTGGTAATCAGTAGTCGAAGAAACCATGGGGTCCCATGTTGAAATGCTGAGGACCGGGCACCTGTGGATCCCACTGTTGAGGCTCAGCCTGTGCTGCAGCTAGGTTGTTCCGGTAGGTGACGATGTCTGCAGGCATAATTCTGTATCCACCCCTGGCAATAGGATCAAACAAAGCAGGTGCAGGCAATGGAATAATATCATGAGTTTTCACACTAAAAACCAGGTTATAAGGAATAGGAATGTTAGGGTAATCGACTGCAATAAACTGGTGGTGTTCTGATACGTCTCCAACGTATCTATAATTTTTGATTGTTCCATGCTATTATATTATCCTTCTGCGATGTTTTATATGCATTTATATGCTATTTTATATGATTTTTGGGACTAACCTATTAACCTAGAGCCCAGTGTCAGTTTCTGTTTTTTCCTTGTTTTTTAGTATCGCAGAAAAGGAAAACCAAACGTAGTCCAATTGACCTGAAACTTGACGGAGCTTATTTTTGGACCAGAAGAAGGCCATGGAGTAGAAGAGTTGGGACAGAAGAGTCCTGGGCTGCCCACGAGAGTGGGGGGGGGGCGCCCACCCCCCCGGGCGTGCCTCCCTGCCTCATGGACAGCCCGGAGACCCCCCCTGACTTGTTCTCAACGCCAAAACCTCTTATATATACAGAAACTTCGAGAAAGAAACCTAGATCGGGAATTCCGCCGCCGCAAGCCTCTGTAGCCACCAAAAACCAATCTAGACCCATTCCGGCACCCTGCCGGAGGGGGGATCCCTCACCGGTGGCCATCTTCATGATCCCGGCGCTCTCCATGACGAGGAGGGAGTAGTTCACCCTCGGGGCTGAGGGTATGTACCAGTAGCTATGTGTTTGATCCCTCTCTCTCTCGTGTTCTTGATTTGGCACGATCTTGATGTATCGCAAGCTTTGCTATTATAGTTGGATCTTATGATGTTTCTCCCCCTCTACTCTCTTGTAATGGATTGAGCTTTCCCTTTGAAGTTATCTTATCGGATTGAGTCTTTAAGGATTTGAGAACACTTGATGTATGTCTTGCATGTGCTTATCTGTGCTGACAATGGGATATTCACGTGATCCACTTGATGTATGTTTTGGTGATCAACTCGCGGGTTCCGTGACCTCGTGAACTTATGCATAGGGGTTGGCACACGTTTTCGTCTTGACTCTCCGGTAGAAACTTTGGGGCACTCTTTGAAGTTCTTTGTGTTGGTTGAATAGATGAATCTGAGATTGTGTGATGCATATCGTATAATCATACCCACGGATACTTGAGGTGACATTGGAGTATCTAGGTGACATTAGGGTTTTGGTTGATTTGTGTCTTAAGGTGTTATTCTAGTACGAACTCTATGATAGATCGAACGGAAAGAATAGCTTCGTGTTATTTTACTACGGACTCTTGGATAGATCGATCAGAAAGGATAACATTGAGGTGGTTTCGTACCCTACCATAATCTCTTCGTTTGTTCTCTGCTATTAGTGACCTTGGAGTGACTCTTTGTTTCATGTTGACGGATAGTTATATGATCCAATTATGTTATTATTGTTGAGAGAACTTGCACTAGTGAAAGTATGAAGCCTAGGCCTTGTTTCAACGCATTGCAATACTGTTTTCGCTCACTTTTATTGCTTGCTACCTTGCTGTTTTTATAATTTCAGATTACAAATACTCATATGTATCATCAATATTGCACTTGTATCACCATCTCTTCGCCGAACTAGTGCACCTATACAATTTACCATTGTATTGGGTGTGTTGGGGACACAAGAGACTCTTTGTTATTTGGTTGCAGGGTTGTTTGAGAGAGACCATCTTCATCCTACGCCTCCCACGGATTGATAAACCTTAGGTCATCCACTTGAGGGAAATTTGCTACAGTCCTACAAACCTCTATACTTGGAGGCCCAACAACATCTACAAGAAGAAGGTTGTGTAGTAGACATCAAGCAGTTTCTGGCGCCGTTGCCGGGGAGGTGAGTGCTTGAAGGTATATCTTCAGATCTTGCAATCGAATCTTTTTGTTTCTTGTTTTATCACTAGTTTATGTTATAAAAGAAAACTACAAAAAAAGGAATTGAGGGTACCTCATATGCTTCATCTTTTTAACATCTTTCATGAAAATAAGGATTCCGATAATTGTGCCAAAATGTTAGAAGAAGAATGCATTAGAATGTTTGGCACTAAATATTTGAATGATGAGCATGATTGCAATGTTGTTAGTATGAATTCTTTGAATATCCATAGTACTAATGATGATTGCACTAGTCATGATCAAAATGTCTCTTATAAGCATGTCAACTTTTGTGGAATACATAGTGCTTGCAAGAACAAACCAAATAGGGAAGATAGATTTTGCAAGAGGCATAAGTATTTGGAAACTAAATGGTTGCAAGAAAGGCTAGATGATTGTGCTGAAAGATTCAATATTTATCGCCATCCTTGTGAACTTTGCAATGAACATGGTCATTTAAAGCTCCAATGATATTTGTTTCATGATCAAATCGTGTCTAAAAAATTGTGATAACTTGATTACCCTTGAGCATCATAAAGAGCTTAGTCTTCTTTTGGGGTATGAAGAAATGAAACGTATAACAGAGGGTATTCCAAAATTTAATCTTGATAGATTTCTTGATTTTGATCTAGAAGAAATTTTTATGTATTGTGCGGTGAATTGCGTTGAAAATCCTTATATTGCCAATTACATAAAGTGTTGGTGGGAACGACACCTATGGAATCACTGGGATCCCTTCTACGGTTGGCGGGCGCGAGGTTGTGCAAAGAGCGGGTCTGACAGGAAGCACACTGATCGTTTACCCATGTTCGGGCCGTGAAGATGCGTAATACCCTAGTCCTGCTTTGGTGGGTGTATTGAATGTTCTTGTGTTCTTGAGCTAGCTACGGGGTGCAACTTGCCCAAAAGAGCCGAATCCCCCTCCTGGTCGCCTCGGGCCTCCTTTTATAGGCAAAAAGGGGTTGCCACAGTGGCACACATGAGGTGGAAAGGTCTACAGTTAGTAAGCCTATCCTTTGGGACCGTCGGACAAACGCATTTAATGTGCTACCGACGTGTCCCCCTTGCTTTATCGGGGACGGCAGGGAAGCACGTCCCAGCTATCGCCGCCTCGCCTGGCCTTGACACGCGCCTGAGCTGATGAGGCCTTGCGGCGCCACGTTGGCTGGCTGCTGGGCTGGCGCGGTGGTGGAGCCTTCATGAAGGGCCGCATGCCACCACGCAGGTGCTTGCTGAGTCGGTGTAGAGGCCTGATACGTCTCCAATGTATCTATAATTTTTGTTTGTTCCATGCTATTATATTATCTGTTTTGGATGCATATGGGCTTTATTTTACACTTTTATATTATTTTTGGGACTAACCTATTAACCCAGAGCCCAGTGCCAATTTCTGTTTTTCTCTTTGTTTCAGTGTTTCGCAAAAAAGGAATATCAAACGGAGTCCAAACGGAATGAAACCTTCGGGAGAGTTATTTTTGGAACGGAAGCAATCTAGAAGACTTGGAGTGTACGTAAGGGAAGCAACAAGGAAGGCACGAGGCAGGGGGCGCGCCCACCCTCCCAGGGGGCGCCCTCCACCCTTGTGGGCCCCTCGTGGCTCCCCTTACCGACTTCTTTCGCCTATATATATCCATATACCCTAAAATCTTCGGAAAACAGAATAGATCGGGAGTTCCGCCGCCGCAAGGCTCTGTAGCCACCAAAAACCAATCGGGACCCTGTTCCAGCACCCTGTCGGAGGCGGGGATCCCTCACCGGTGGCCATCTTCATCATCCCGGCACTCTCCATGACGAGGAGGGAGTAGTTCACCCTCGGGGCTGAGGGTATGTACCACTAGCTATGTGTTTGATCTCTCTCTCTCTCTCGTGTTCTTGAGGTGACACGATCTTGATGTATCGCGAGCTTTGCTATTATAGTTGGATCTTATGATGTTTCTCCCCCTCTACTCTCTTGTAATGGATTGAGTTTTCCCTTTGAAGTTATCTTATCGGATTGAGTCTTTAAGGATTTGAGAACACTTGATGTATGTCTTGCCGTGCTTATCTGTGGTGACAATGGGATATCACGTGATTCACTTGATGTATGTTTTGGTGATCAACTTGCGGGTTCCGCCCATGCACCTATGCATAGGGGTTGGCACACGTTTTCGTCTTGACTCTCCGGTAGAAACTTTGGGGCACTCTTTGAAGTACTTTGTGTTGGTTGAATAGATCAATCTGAGATTGTGTGATGCATATCGTATAATCATACCCACGGATACTTGAGGTGACATTGGAGTATCTAGGTGACATTAGGGTTTTGGTTGATTTGTGTCTTAAGGTGTTATTCTAGTACGAACTCTATGATAGATAGAACGGAAAGAATAGCTTCATGTTATTTTACTACGGACTCTTGAATAGATCGATCAGAAAGGATAACTTTGAGGTGGTTTCGTACCCTACAATAATCTCTTGGTTTGTTCTCCGCAATTAGTGACTTTGGAGTGACTCTTTGTTGCATGTTGAGGGATAGTTATATGATCCAATTATGTTATTATTGTTGAGAGAACTTGCACTAGTGAAAGTATGAACCCTAGGCCTTGTTTCAACGCATTGCAATACCGTTTGTGCTCACTTTTATCATTAGTTACCTTGCTGTTTTTATAATTTCAGATTACAAATACTCATATCTATCATCCATATTGCACTTGTATCACCATCTCTTCGCCGAACTAGTGCACCTATACAATTTACCATTGTATTGGGTGCGTTGGGGACACAAGAGACTCTTTGTTATTTAGTTGCAGGGTTGTTTGAGAGACACCATCTTCAACCTACGCCTCCCATGGATTGATAAACCTTAGGTCATCCACCTGAGGGAAATTTGCTACTGTCCTACAAACCTCTGCACTTGGAGGCCCAACAACGTCTACAAGAAGAAGGTTGCGTAGTAGACATCAAGGACGCCCGTCGCCACGCAGGTGCCTGCCCAGCTGGTTGAGCTAGCAGCTGCTTGGGGACAGCGGTAGAGTCTTGGCTGGCGCGGGCCTGGCAGTGGCCCCGCTGATGCCTTCGGCAAGGGTTTTGCCGGGGGCCCGGCAAAGGTCTTGCCGTGGCGTTGCAGTCGTCCCCGACAAGGGTCTTGCCGATGGTCTTGTGGGTTTCCTCGGCCAGGATCCCGCCGAGGGTCGCCGTCTTCTGGTCCTCATCAGATCTCACATGTTTATGATCTTGACGAAGATCTGCATGCCACCACAGAGGCACCTCCCGAGCCTTGGTTCCAATGTAGTTGGTGGTGTTGGGACCCATGGGCTCAAGGGTGGCTTGCTCCGCTGGCATTGGGCAGGTTGACCTGGCAAGGCTCTTGCCGGGACTGCGGAGGCTGCCTCGGCAAGGATCTTGCCGAGGGAGCCTACCTCGCCCTCTTGCTCTCCTGTGTTCCTGGTCTTGGCGTTGCCTTGGTTGTCTTGTGCTTCGGCTTCTCTCCGGCTTCCCTCCTCTGCCCTGCTAAGTGTGGCCGCGGCGCGTGGCTCTGACTTCCCGTGCACAAGTAAAGGGGTCAAAGGGAGAGCCCCTACTTTTGTACACCGACAGGAGCCCCCGGGTCTGGGCCACACATAAGCGCGACGCGTTGTTGGGCCAGGCCCAGAACAGTGCGCGGGCAGGTGGGGCGGATTTTTACCGTAGTAACTATTTCGTCCGCTGTGCTTCCCCACGACTCGCGTTGAACGCGCGACGTGGAGGGTCGTGTGTGACGTGGGGGTCATGCATGGGGCGGTTCCCGCACGCATGCGTCACATCGCAGTAAATGGGAAAAGAGCGGCCCGCGCCTTCCCCGTAAAAAGTTATAACCGCGGGCGCGCTGCTCATTTACCCTCCGTGCTTTCCCCAATCTCGGAACCGTCGTCCCCTTCTTCCTCACTTTCAAGCTCTTGCCTTCGCTCACCGCCACCGCGCCTTCGCCATCCTTCATTCCTCACCTCCCGCAGCCGCCATGGCACCCAAAACCAGTAGAGGCAAGGGAGTGGCCAAGGATGCCGGGACGAGCGAGCCACCGGAGAGCGAGTTGGCGGTGCGGCGGACGCAATCCGCCTACTTCCCCATGGCGGTCGACGCAGTCCACCTTCGGGACTACTTCAAGCATCTGTGGGGGTGCAAGACGGGGGGGAGACGATGGGGCACCCGGCCACGCGCGTCATCCCTGCTGCCTTCGCCGAGGCCGGCCCGAATCGGTACCCGTTCTTCGTCGACTACTTCTCCTGCGGCCTATGCCCCCCTTCTCTGATTCTTCAATGATATCATGCACACCTAGGACTTTCATCTTCTGGATTGTACCCCAAATGTCGTGGCATGCATGGCTCTTTTTGCGCATCTCTGCGAGGGCTTCGTCGGGGTGCATCCCAACACGGCACTCTTCCGCCACTACTTCGTCCCTCGGATCCAGAAGGGGGCGCCATTTCCGGTTGTGTCGCCTGGATCCCAAGGTCGAAGGGGACATACTCGGACGGTGCCCAGAAGGAGAGGTGGGAAGAATGGCGGGGCCGGTGGTGCTGGATCGAGGAGGAGGATCCACAGGAATTCTGCCGGGTTCGCCAGGCGCCGCCGGTCCGCAGAACCGACTGGAGCAATGTCGACGCTGACGACGCGAAGCTCACGGTTGCCACCACCAGGATTCTTCGCCTCACCGAGGCCGGGCTCACCCTTGAGATGATCGGGGCGGATGTCATTCGTCGCCGAATCGCTCCGCTGCATAACAAGGGGAGGCCGGCCTGGCTCTTTACGAACGCGGCTGACATCATGAGGCTTCGCCCCGGTTTGGACCACAACCTCACGGTGATGGGACACGCCCATTTCTGCCTGCGGCTCTTCCTGCTTGACGTGAACCGTGACGGCAAGGTCGAGCGGTCCGGCAAGGCTGCCAAAACCGGCAAGGTCACCAAGGGCCCTTGTTTGGGTTGCCGGCAGGGGTGGTCCCGCTGAGCAATAACTCGCGCCGAAACGACATCATCGCCATGATGCGGAGTTCAACGCGCACGGCCTCGTCCCAACTTGGGCCCAGCCACCGGAGGACGAAGTGCAGGAATTCTTCGACACCTTGGAGGAGAAGTACGTCCGCGATGAGCCGCGGCTCGTCCAGGACACCACCCAGGCGGAGCTGGACTACATTGCCGCCCGGGCGGCAGAGGCAGAGCTCGCCAAGGAGGCCGGCATCACCGGCGCCGTGGAGGACAAAGCCGTGGCGGCCGAGGGGGAGAGGGAGCTCGCCCAATGGGCAGAGTCCGCTGGGGAGGCCAGCAGCGCCGGCACCGGGGCCCCTCTTATTGAGGATGTGGTCGACGAGTCGTCGTCGAAGGAGGAGGAGGTCGAGGCTGTCGACCCTCCAGCCACGGGGAGAGGGCGAGTCCTGCGGCGGGCCAGCTCCGGCGAGCCGGTTCGGCCCGGCAGGGCCATGCAACCCCGGCATGCCCAGGAGACGTCCGCGCACCAAACGAGGGCCGCGGCGGCGAAAAATTGGTGAAGGCCGCGGTGGCGAAGAAGAAAGCATTTGCCTCTTCTTCGTCTAAGCGCGCTCAGACTCCATCTTCTTCCCCTCCTCCGGCAGACGTCGACGCGGAGGTCATCTTTGACTTCGGGTCCCTCAGCCCAAGGAGGAAGAGGAAGGCAGCAGAGGAGGAGGTGGAGGAGGAGGAGTGAGCTTCTTGTTCCCTTCCCCCCTTTGTCATCTTCGTCTCCTCAAACTGTGCCGCTTATCTCGGATTGTTTTCATTTTTGTAGGGATGTGGAGACGCTGGCCCAGAGGGTGAAGAGGGCCAGGTCCTCGGCGGACGGCCAGCCCCCGGCGGGCACCTCGAGGGCGCCACTGGTGGTGGTGAGCAGCCTGGACAGCTGCCCCCGGAGCAGCCCCCAGCGTAAGTTCGCCGCTCGCTCCTCGTCGATGTGTGTTGGTGGGCATGATCCATTGGCGCTGACCTTGCCGAGATTGCAGGAGGAGGACAGCAGCAGGAGGAGCCACTAAGGGCCACCCCCAACACGCCGCCCCCATCGACCACGCCGCCCCGAGGGGCGTCCCCAGCAAGGGCGCCAAGCACCGAGCCCATGCACACGGAGGAGGAGGAGGAGAAGTCGGGCGCCGGTGGCTCCACCTCGGCACCAAACATTGGCGAGAGAGGGGCCACTTCTTCCCAGCCCGGCACGGGTTCGTCGTTCTCCTTCCATCCCTGTCTTTTCTTCTTCTTTTTGAATCTTGGTCTTGGCTTGGCTTCATCCCCTTCTCGATATTCAGATCCTCCATCGGCGGGCCGGGAGGACATAGACACCGTCATCGAGGATGTCGCCAAGGCCGCCGAGGCGGAGGCCGAGAAGATCGCCGCCAAGGAGGCCGCCAAGGGCGCTGCTGAGGACGCCGCCAAGGGGCCTGCCGGGGAGCCCGGCAAGGCCGCTGCCGAGGAGGAGGTGGTTGATGACCAGCCTTTCTCCTCCGCTGCCTCTGGCTCCGGCAGGTATCTGAGGGTGAGCGACGACCTTTTCGTCCACCTTCCAGGGACGTCAAGCTCCAGGGCGCCCATCGAGGGAGAGGTGTTCGATGAGGAGGTGCTTGCCGTCGCAGGGCTCGAGGTTGTTGACGAGCCGAGCGCCGGTGGCGACGGTTCTCAGGAGGAGAGGCTTCTCCAGGCCATGGGCGCCAGCTTTCGGGAGCTCCAGGTGCTCCACCGCGCCCGCCTGGACAAGGCCAAGTCCAGGATGGCTATGGTGGACAAGGCAGAGGCGGACCTCAAGGGACGCGTCGCCGAGACGCAAACTTGGTTCCACCAAGCTTGTGAGGAGCTGAAGGCCGCCCAGGGCGAGCTGGCCAAGTGCGAGGTGGAGCTCACCATGAAGCGGCCCGACATCGAGAAGGCCCAGGAGACGGCGAAGAACCTGTCCGCCGAAGCCGAGGCCGCTCGAACCCAACACCAGGTCGTGCTGAACTCCCAGGAGGAGGACCTTGCCGCTCACGAGGAGAAGCTTGCTGCGACTCTCCGCGGCAAGGACGAGGAGGTGGAGAAGCTCGTCGTGCAGCGGACCCAGGAGCTGGAGCAGAGGCACGGAGAGGCACTCAATGCCCAGGCTCTGGTTCACGCCGACAAGGTGAAGGAGCTGGAGGTGGAGCGGGACAAGCTGAAAGACCAGGTCCTGAAGCTGTCCAAGGAGAAGGACACGCTCAATAGTGCTCTGGTTGAGGCACAGGGCGCGGCCCTCAGCAGGGCTGGGCAGCTCTCCGAGGCCAACAACTCCATCAAAGACCTCAAGCTAAAGCTGGAGGGTCTCGAGGGGATGCTGTCGGAGGGCAAGGCCCAGGAGGGGACCCTGGCCAAGGACCTGGAGACCGAGAAGCAGCTGCAGAAGAACGAGACCGCCAACCACAAAGACTTTGTGGAGGGTGAGAATCGCTGGATCGGGCGCCTCGAAGGCGTCGCCGGCAGGATCACCACGCAGCTGGCTACCATGGGGATGCCAAACGTGAGGTATACCCAGGAGCGCAACGTGAGCCCCAACGCCAAGCTGACCATCTTCTTCGAGGGCGTCCTCGGGGCCCTGGAGCAGTTCCACTCCAATCGGGCGGCCTCCCTGGCTGATGAGGCCCGGAGGCTTTGCCGGGGTGCCATGACCAAGGTCCTCACCAAGGTGGTGCACTGGAACCCCAACCTCGACTTCGAAGCCGCGCTGGAGAGCTTGCCGGAGGATGCGGACCTCGCAGTGCTCAAGGAGCGTATCAAGCCCATCATCAGCCGCATCGACGAAATCCAGAGGGTGGAGGGCCTGCGCCGGGACTAGGCACCCCATTTCTGACTGCCGCTGCAGGTTCACGACCAAGACAATTTTTATCTTTAGTTAGAACCGCAGCAACACTTGATGTAATATAACCCTGCAGTACTTTTGATATGATGCATGTTATCTTCCTGTTCGATCTTCCTTTGTATGTTCACCCTACGCTAACCGGGTAGGCTTGCAGGCGCGTAAACCCAGGGCGGCACCTTGAGGACGGATCCCCAATAGCCTATCGGGTGTGCTTGCTGCCGAGCGAACCACCTTACCGCTCTCAACGCGGCCGCTCGAACTGTCGAGTTTGACTCGAGTCAGAATCGAGAGCGTTGCCAATTGCGGAAGGCTACCCTGCCGCTCTCGACGCGGCCAGTTGAGCTGTTGAGTGGACTTGAAATAGAACAAGGGCGTTGCCAATTGCAGAAGGGCCCCTTCGCGTGCAGGTTTCCATACATAGGGTAGCACCTTCGAGGACAATAACCTCATATATAAAAAGGACATTGCTTAAAGTTTCACATGACTTAGCTTTTTTGTCGTTGTAAGGGCGCCCACCGCATCCGCAGACGGCGCCGTCATGCTTGGTCGTCTTCTTCTTTGGAACGACGGCCACGATGAAGCCGCTGCTTCGATCAGACCAGATTTTCACAACTGCGCTCCCTACCTGGCGCGCCAAAGATGTCAGTGGGAACGACACCTATGGAATCACTGGGATCCCTTCTACGGTTGGCGGGCGCGAGGTTGTGCAAAGAGCGGGTCTGACAAGAAGCACACAGATCGTTTACCCAGGTTCGGACCGCGAAGATGCATAATACCCTAATCCTGCTTTGGTGGGTGTATTGAATGTTCTTGTGTTCTTGAGCTAGCTACGGGCTGCAACTTGCCCAAAAGAGCCGAATCCCCCTCCTGGTCGCCTCGGGCCTCCCTTTATAGGCAAAAAGGGGTTGCCACAGTGGCACACAGGAGGTGGAAAGGTCTACAGTTGGTAAGCCTATCCTCTGGGACCGTCGGACAAACGCATTTAATGCGCTGCCAACGTGTCCCCCTTGCTTTATCGGGGACGACGGGGAAGCACGTCCCAGCTGTCGCCGCCTCGCCTGGCCTTGACACGCGCCCGAGCTGACGAGGCCTTGCGGCGCCACGTTGGCTGGCTGCTGGGCTAGCGCGGTGGTGGAGCCTTCACGAAGGGTCGCGTGCCACCACGCAGGTGCTTGCTGAGTCGGTGTAGAGGCCGCCCGTCGCCACGCAGGTGCCTGCCCAGCTGGTTGAGCTAGCAACTACTTGGGGACGGCGGTGGAGTCTTGGCTGGCACGGGCCTGGCAGTGGCCCCGCTGATGCCTTCGGCAAGGGTCTTGCCGGGGGCCCGGCAAGGGTCTTGCCGTGGCGTTGCGGTGGGTTTCCTCAGCCAGGATCCCGCCGAGGGTCGCCATCTTCTGGTCCTCATCAGATCTCACATGTTTATGATCTTGACGAAGATCTGCATGCCACCACAGAGGCGCCTCCCGAGCCTTGGTTCCAATGTATTTGGTGGTGTTGGGACCCATGGGCTCAAGGGTGGCTTGCTCCGCTGGCATCGGGCAGGTTGCCCCGGCAAGGTCTTGCCGGGACTGCGGAGGCTGCCTCGGCAAGGATCTTGCCGAGGGATCCTACCTCGCCCTCTTGCTCTCCTGTGTTCCTGGTCTTGGCGTTGCCTTGGTTGTCTTGTGCTTCGGCTTCTCTCCGGCTTCCCTCCTCTGCCCTGCTAAGTGTGGCCACGGCGCGTGGCTCTGACTGCCCGTGCACAAGTAAAGGGGTCAAAAGGAGAGCCCCTACTTTTGTACACCGACATAAAGACAAGAAAATAAATAGAAGATGAAGAGAATACTAATGAAAGAGAAGATACTTCCCAATGTTCTCCTATAATTTCTTATGATGAATCAGGTAACGAGGAGGAGCCTTCTATTCAACCAATCTCACTAATAAGGAGCTCCTAAAAGAGGATTAAACCCACACATGATGCGAAGAAGAAAAAGAAAAGACGGAGAAGCAAAGGTAAAAAGGCATATCTCCTAAATGATGTTGCTCCTATTACTCATTGTGATGATGATAATTGCTATACTATTGGTGATATCCATACTATTAATGATGAGAGTGATTATGCTTATGATATGAAAAGGCCCAAGCTTGGGGATGCTATGTTTGATGAGAATGACAAATTTGAGAATATATTTGCTGCAATTAATGTTTGTCCCAATCTTGGGAATGCTATGTTTAATGAAGATAATATTTTTAGCCTTCCAAGTTTTTATGAGCAAATTTATTATGATGATAGCATGCCTCCTATTTATGATGGTTATATTGATGAAAGTGGATTTGGAAGAGTGTCAACTTTAGGAAGTAATGATCCCACTATTTTGGAGGGTGTTGAATCTCTTAATATTTATGAAAGTGGATTTGGAGAGGTCATGACTTTATTTAGTGATGAATCCACTATTTAGGAAGAGGTTTCAATTGATTATGATGAGAACAAAGTTGCTACTTATGATGATTATTGTGATGAAACTTATGCTATAAAAAGTAGTGATGATTATATTTATAAAACTTGTCATGATTATGATTATCATTTTTCTGAACATTACTCTTTTAATATGGAAACAATTTATAGTATTCGAGTTTCTTATGATACTCCCACTATTCTGAACGAGAAGAATTTTGCTTATGTGGAGAGTAATAAAATTTCTATGCTTGTAGATCATGAAAAGAATGCTTAAGGTGCTGGTTATATTGTTGAATTCATTCATGATGCTACTGAAAATTATTATGAGGGAGGAATATATGCTTGTAGGAATTGCAATAATATCAAGTTTCCTCTCTATGTGCTTAAAGTTTTGAAGTTATGCTTGTTTTGCCTTCCTATGCTAGTTGATTATTGTTCCCATAAGTTGTTTGCTCACAAAATCCCTATGCATAGGAAGTGGGTTATACTTAAATGTGCTAGTCATATTATTCATGATGCTCTCTTTATGTTTCAATTCTTATCTTTTATGTGAGCATCATTGAAATCATCATGCCTAGCTAGGGGCGTTAAACGTTAGCGCTTGTTGGGAGGCAACCCAATTTTATTTTTGTTCCTTGCTTTTTGCTCCTGTTTAGAAATAAATAATCTATCTAGCCTCTGATTAGATGTGGTTTTATGTTTTAATTAGTGTTTGTGCCAAGTAGAACCAATAGGATCTTCTTGGATGACAGTTGTTTGATCTTGCTGAAAAAGACAGAAACTTTGTGCTCACGAGAATGATTGTTAAACTTCACCAGAACGTGATAAAATGGTAATTATTTTTGCAGTAGATCAATATACAAATTATCCAGGTTGTCCTAGTTTTTCAGAAGTTTTGGAGTTCCAGAAGTATTCGATCAAATCAGATTACTACAGACTGTTCTGTTTTTGACAGATTCTGTTTTCATTGTGTTGTTTGCTTATTTTGATGAATCTATGAGTAGTATTGGAGGGTATGAACCATAGAGAAGCTGGAATACAGTAGATATTACACCATTATGAATTTAGAATGAGTTCACAACAGTACCTAAGTGGTGATTTATTTTCTTATACTAACGGAGCTTACGAGTTTTCTGTTGAGTTTTGTGTTGTGAAGTTTTCAGGTTTTGGGTAAAGATTCGATGGACTATGGAATAAGGAGTGGCAAGAGCCTAAGCATGGGGATGCCCAAGGCACCCCAAGGTAATATTCAAGGACAATCAAGAGCCTAAGCTTGGGGATGCCCAAGGCACCCCAAGGTAATATTCAAGGACAACCAAGAGCCTAAGATTGGGGATGCCCCGGATGGCATCCCCTCTTTCGTCTTCGTTCATCGGTAACCTTACTTGGAGCTATATTTTTATTCACCACATGATATGTGTTTTGCTTGGAGCGTCATTTTATTTTATTTTGTTTTGCTTGCTGTTTGAATAAAATACCAAGATCTGAAATTATTAAATGTTAGAGAGTCTTCACATAGTTGCATAATTATTCAACTACTCATTGATCTTCACTTATATCTTTCGGAGTAGTTTGTCATTTGCTCTAGTGCTTCACTTATATCCTTTTAGAGCACGGCGGTGGTTTTATTTTGAAGAAATAGATGAACTCTCATGCTTCACTTATATTATTTTGAGAGTCCTAAACAGCATGGTAATTTGCTTTGGTTATGAAACTAGTCCTAATATGATAGGCATCCAAGATGGGTATAATAAAAACTTCCATATAGAGTGCATTGAATACTATGAGAAGTTTGATACTTGATGATTGTTTTGAGATATAAAGATGGTGATATTAGAGTTGTGCTAGTTGAGTAATTGTGAATTTGAGAAATACTTGTGTTGAAGTTTGCAAGTCCCGTAGCATGCACGTATGGTAACCGTTGTGTGACAAATTTGAAACATGAGGTGTTCTTCGATTGTCATCCTTATGAGTGGCGGTCGGGGACTAGCAATGGTCTTTTCCTACCAATCTATCCCCCTAGGTGCATGCGCGTAATGCTTGGTTTTTGATGACTTGTAGATTTTTGCAATAAGTATGTGAGTTCTTTATGACTAATGTTGAGTCCATGGATTATACGCACTCTCACCCTTCCATCATTGCTAGCCTCTTCGGTACTATGCATTGCCCTTTCTCACCTTGAGAGTTGGTGCAAACTTCGCCGGTGCATCCAAACCCCGTGATATGATACGCTCTATCACACATAAACCTCCTTATATCTTCCTCAAAACAGCCACCATACCTACCTATTATGGCATTTCCATAGCCATTCCGAGATATATTGCCATGCAACTTTCCATCGTTCCGTTTATTATGACACACTTCATCATTGTCATATTGCCTTGCATGATCATGTAGTTGACATCATATTTGTGGCAAAGCCACCATGCATATTATTTCATACATGTCACTCTTGATTCATTGCACATCCCGGTACACCGCCGGAGGCACTCATATAGAGTCATACTTTGTTCTAGTATCGAGTTGTAATCATTGAGTTGTAATTAAATAGAAGTGTGAAGATCATCATTAATAGAGCATTGTCCCAAAAAAAGAGAAAGGCCAAATAAAAGCCCAAAAAAATAAAAAAATAGGAAAAAAAGAAAAGCAAAAAAGAAATAAAAAGGGACAATGCTACTATCCTTTTTCCACACTTGTGCTTCAAAGTAGCATCATGACCTTTATGATAAAGAGTCTCTTATATTGTCACTTGCATATACTAGTAGGAATTTTTCATTATAGAAGTTGGCTTGTATATTCCAACGATGTGCTTCCTTAAATGCCCTAGGTCTTCGTGAGCAAGCAAGTTGGATGCACACCCACTTAGTTTATTTTGTTGAGCTTTCGTACATTTATAGCTCTAGTGCATCCGTTGCATGGCAATCCCTACTCCTCGCATTGACATCAATTGATGTGCATCTCCCTAGCCCGTTGATTAGCCGCGTCAATGTGAGACTTTCGTATTTTTTGTCTTCTCCACACAACCCCCATCATTATATTCTATTCCACCCATAGTGCTATATCCATGGCTCACGCTCATGTATTGCGTGAAAGTTGAAAAAAGTTTGAGATTACTAAAGTATGAAACAATTGCTTGGCTTGTCATCGGGGTTGTGCATGATGAGAGCATTCTTGTGTGACGAAAATGGAGCATGGCCAAACTATATGATTTTGTAGGGATGAGCTTTCTTTGGCTATGTTATTTTGATAAGACATAATTGCTTAGTTAGTATGCTTGAAGTATTATTATCTTTATGTCAATATTAAACTTTTGTTTTGAATCTTATGGATTTGAATATTCTTGCCACAATAGAAAAGATTACATTGATAAATATGTTAGGTAGCATTCCACATCAAAAATTCTGTTTTTATCATTTACCTACTCGAGGACGAGCAGGAATTAAGCTTGGGGATGCTTGATACGTCTCCAACGTATCTATCATTTTTTATTGTTCCATGCTATTATATTATCCTTCTAGGATGTTTTATATGCATTTATATGCTATTTTATATGATTTTTGGGACTAACCTATTAACCTAGAGCCCAGTGCCAGTTTCTGTTTTTTTCCTTGTTTTTGAGTATCGCAAAAAAGGAAAACCAAACAGAGTCCAATTGACCTGAAACTTGGCGGAGCTTATTTTTGGACCAGAAGAAGGCCATGGACTAGAAGAGTTGGGCCAGAAGAGTCCTGGGCTACCCACGACGGTGGGGGCGCGCCCACCCCCTGGACGCGCCTCCCTGCCTAGTGGACAGCCCGGAGACCCCCCTGACTTGTTCTCGATGCCAAAACCTCTTATATATACAGAAACTTCCAGAAAGAAACCTAGATCGGGAGTTCCGCCGCCGCAAGCCTCTGTAGCCACCAAAGACCAATCTAGACCCGTTCCGGCACCCTGCCGGAGGGGGGATCCCTCACCGGTGGCCATCTTCATCATCCCGGCGCTCTCCATGACGAGGAGGGAGTAGTTCACCCTCGGGGCTGAGGGTATGTACCAGTAGCTATGTGTTTGATCTCTCTCTCTCGTGTTCTTGATTTGGCACGATCTTGATGTATCGCGAGCTTTGCTATTATAGTTGGATCTTATGATGTTTCTCCCCCTCTACTCTCTTGTAATGGATTGAGCTTTCCCTTTGAAGTTATCTTAGCGGATTGAGTCTTTAAGGATTTGAGAACACTTGATGTATGTCTTGCATGTGCTTATCTGTGGTGACAATGGGATATTCACGTGATCCACTTGATGTATGTTTTGGTGATCAACTTGCGGGTTCCATGACCTCGTGAACTTATGCATAAGGGTTGGCACACGTTTTCGTCTTGACTCTCCGGTAGAAACTTTGGGGCACTCTTTGAAGTTCTTTGTGTTGGTTGAATAGATGAATCTGAGATTGTGTGATGCATATCGTATAATCATACGATACTTGAGGTGACATTGGAGTATCTAGGTGACATTAGGGTTTTGGTTGATTTGTGTCTTATGGTGTTATTCTAGTACGAACTCTATGATAGATTGAACGGAAAGAATAGCTTCGTGTAATTTTACTACGGACTCTTGAATAGATCGATCAGAAAGGATAACTTTGAGGTGGTTTCGTACCCTACCATAATCTCTTCGTTTGTTCTCCGCTATTAGTGACTTTGGAGTGACTCTTTGTTGCATGTTGAGGGATAGTTATATGATCCAATTATGTTATTATTGTTGAGAGAACTTGCACTAGTGAAAGTATGAACCCTAGGCCTTGTTTCAACGCATTGCAATACCGTTTTCGCTCACTTTTATCGCTTGCTACCTTGCTGTTTTTATATTTTCAGATTACAAAAACCTATATCTACTATCCATATTGCACTTGTATCACCATCTCTTCGCCGAACTAGTGCACCTATACAATTTCACATTCTATTGGGTGTGTTGGGGACACAAGAGACTCTTTGTTATTTGGTTGCAGGGTTGTTTGAGAGAGACCATCTTCATCCTACGCCTCCCACGGATTGATAAACCTTAGGTTATCCACTTGAGGGAAATTTGCTACCGTCCTACGAACCTCTGCACTTGGAGGCCCAACAACGTCTACAAAAAGAAGGTTGTGTAGTAGACATCATGTTCCGTGGTCGCACGATCTAGGTGAACCTTGGGCAACGGATAATCATGCTGGTGTATCTGAGTGTTAAAGCGATTAGCCAAGCGAGTAGCATAAATACCACCATGTATTTTTCCCTTGGATTTATTAATGTGGAGATGGCGTGCCACAATAGCTCCCAAGCTATAAGTGGTGTCGCCTTGGAGTGCACGGCGTAAAACAACAAGGTCTGGGGCACTAAGTGCACCCTTCTTCTCTCTAGCAAGCAAGCACTTTGCAATGAATAGAGCAAAAAATGCACGGCAGGAAAATGCAAGCTAGTAGCGGTGACACTTGACACCCGTCTCTCGTCCCCTACAGATAGAGTGTGATAAAAGCCTTAGAAGTCTGCAGGCCTAGGCTCTGCTAAACTCCCATCGGAAGGGATTAAGCATATGTCACAAAATTCAGTAAGCGGTATCTGATGGGGTTCAGCGTATAAATTAAATTCTACCCCAGGGGGATTATTCTAGGAAGGAAATTAAAACTTTGCACAAAGGAGTTTGTGAGGAGATGATAATGTTCGCATTCACCTGCGATGAAGTCGGTGAGGCCGGCATTAGCATCATATTGTGCAAACTCTTGAAGGATTCCAACCCCTTCCATGAACGGGTTATGCGGCCATTCACACGGCCGTATCTTCGCCATTCTCCGGGTATGGAGATCACTGTCAGATGATTCCCCAATCACTCCGTTGGAGTTCTTCTTGGAAGCGAACTTCCTAAAGATACTCATGTTTTTCCTATGAACAAAGTTCTGAAATTTTTAGTCCACAAAATTTTCTCAACAAAACTTCACAAGATTAGTACAAACTACTCATAGGGATGTATAGAGGCCATAGCAAGCATTCAAATTACTTAAAACTCTAAGAATTCAACATGCAAGCTCATCTACAACAACACAAAGAGTAGCTAATTATTCAAAATATAAACCACTAAAGCAAAAACTAATTGGACAAACGGAGGAGTCACATACCAAGCAACAATCCCCCGAAACAGTTTCAGAAGCAGAGCTTCGAGCAAAGAGATCGAAATCCGCGGGTTTGAGAGCAAGAAAACACGAGAGAGAGAGAGAGAGAGAGAGAGAGAGAGAGCAATGGTGATTTTTTCTGGAGGTAGGTGGTGATGTGGGATGAAGAGATAAGTGAGGGGGCACGTGGGGACCACAACCCACCAGGGCGCGCCTGGGGGTCCTGGCGTGCCCAGGTGAGTTGTGCCCACCTGGTGCACCTCCCTCTGATATTATTTGCACCAAAAATTCTTAAATATTCAGAAAAAATCATATTAAAATTTCAGAGCATTTTGAGAACTTTTATTTTTGGGTCATTTTTCATTGCACGAGAAATTCAGAAAACAAACAAAACATGGCATTTTATTTTATTTAACTAATAAAAATAGAAAACAAAAGGTAGGGACAGAAGGTAGTGCTTACTAAATTCATCAACTTCATACCTCTCAGAAATGATCCATTAATAAGGTTGATCAAGTCTTATTAACAACCACTTTCGATTAGCATGAAACCAAAGAACTCTCGTAAATCACTAAGTTACCTCAACGGGGATGTGAATATCCCCAACAATGAGCATTTATATTTCTTTTTAACAGTAGGTAGAGGTAGTTGAAAACTTCCAATAGTGATTGTCGGAGATTTTTCAATAACATTAATACCATTCACTTGGAATTGTTTCTTCGGAAAGTGCACCATATGTTCATTACCATTGATATGAAAAGTGACCTTGCTTTTATTCCAATCAATAACAGCCCCTGTAGTATTCAAGAAGGGTCTACCAAGGGTAATCAACATGTTGTCGTCCTCGGGCATCTCAAGTATAACAAAGTCAGTCAAAATAGTAACATTAGCAACAACAACGGGCACATCCTCACAGATACCGATAGGCATGGCCGTTGATTTATCAGCCATTTGCAAAGATATTTCAGTGGGTGTGAGTTTATTCAAATCAAGTCTTTTATATAAAGAGAAAGGCATAACACTAACACCAGCTCCCAAATCACATAAAGCAGTTTTCACATAATTTCTTTTGATGGAGCAAGGTATAGTTGGTATTCCCGAATCTCCAAGTTTTTAAGTACTCCATCTTTAAAAGTATAATTAGCAAGCATGGTGGAGATTTCAGCTTTCGGTATTTTTCTCTTATTAGTGATGATGTCTTTCATGTACTTTGCATAAGGAGGAATTTTTAGGATATCAGTCAAGCGAGTACGCAAAAATACTGGGCTCAACATTTCAGCAAAGCGTTCATATTCTTCATCATATTTCTTTGTAGTTGACTTAGGTTGAAAGGGCATAGGTTTTTGAACCCATGGTTCTCTTTCCTTACCGTGTTTTCTAGCAACAAAGTCTCTTTTATCATATCTTTTATTCTTAGGTTGTGGGTTATCAAGATCAACTGCTGGTTCTATCTCAACCTCATTATCTGGTTCTTTATTATTTGTCTGAGTATCTTCACGAACCTCATCATTATCTTTTTCATTATCAGAAGGTGAGTGTTCACTACCAGATTGAGTTTCAGCATCATAGACAGAAACTTCATTATCATTATCAGGAGGTTTTTCTTCTTCAGGTTCACTAGAGGCATGCAAAGTCCTATCATTTTTGTTCTTATTTTTCTTTCTAGAAGGACTAGGTGCATCAGTGATAACCCTTTGAGAGTCTTGTTCAATTCGTTTTGGGTGTCCCTTAGGATAAAGTGGTTCCTAAGTCATCCTACCTCCTCTAGTCATTACTCTAACAACATATCATTGATATTATTATTCATTTCATCTAACAACTCTCTTTGAGATTTAGCAACTTGTTCTAACTGAGTTTGAACCATAGAGGCATGCTTCCCCACACCTCTAACATCATTTGAGATTCTAAATAACAAGCCACTCAAGCAAGAAATCATATCAGAATTGTATTTCAATTGTTTCATAACATTTGCATTGAAGTGATATTGCTTTCTAATATAATTCTCAAACTCATAAAGGCATTGGCTAGGGTGCATATTGTGAGGATTATCATTATCATTGAATCTCATTAGAGAATTTACCTCTACCACCTTAAGTGGTGGTGGTGTATCAAGCCCATGTATTTCTTCAATAGGAGGTAAATTTTTGACATCCTCAGCTTTAATACCTTTTTCTCTCATAGATTTGTTTGCCTCTTGCATATCTTCGGGACTGAGATATAAGATACCCCTTTTCTTCGAAGTAGGTTTAGGTGGTGGTTCAGGAAGAGTCCAATCATCATAATTTTTCAATATGTTATTCAATAATTCTTCCGCTTGCCCAATAGTTCATTCCCTGAAAACACAACCAGCACAACTATCTAGGAAATCCCTAGAAGCATTGGTTAGTCCATTATAGAAGATATCAAGTATTTCATTTTTCTTATGAGGATGATCCGGCAAAGCAATAAGCAATTGGAGAAGCCTCTCCAAAGCTTGTGGGAGACACTCTTCTTCAATTTGCACAAAGTTAAATATTTCCTGTAAGGCAGCTTGTTTCTTATGAGCAGGAAAATATTTTTCAGAGAAGTAATAAATCATGTCCTGGGGACTACGCACACAACCAGGAGCAAGAGTATTGTACCAAGCTTTAGCATCACCCTTTAATGAGAATGTAAATAATTTGAGAATATAATAATAGCGAATTTTCTCACCATGAGCAAAAAGGGTGGCTATGTAATTCAACTAAGTAAGATGTGCCATAGCAGTTTCAGTTTCATAACCATGGAAAGGATCAGATTCAACCAAAGTAATTAACTCTGGGTCGACAGAAAATTCATAATCCTTATCATCAACAAGGATAGGTGAAGTAGAAAACTTAGGATCATATTTCATTCTAGCATTCAAAGATTTTTCTTTATACTTGCATAATAATTTCTCTAGATCTCTCTATCCCTACAAGCAAGAATATCTCTAGTTGTCTCCTCATTCATAACATAACCTTCCGGTACCTTTGGCAATTCATATCTAGGAGGGCTAGTTCTAATAGGTGTTTCAAGATTTTCAGTTTCAAGCTCATTATCAGTTTCAACAATATCTTGCTGCCTTACTCTAGCAATTTGTTCGTCAAGAAATTCACTTAGTGGCACATTATCATCAAGCAAGGTACTGGCATCATCATAGGCATCATTCATAGCAGAAGTAGCATCATCAATAACTTGCGACATATCATGATTAATAGCATGTGGTGGTGTTGCAAGTTTACTTATAACAGAAGGTGAATCTAAAGCGGAGCTGGATGGCAGTTCCTTACCTCCCCTCGTCTTAGAGGGAAAAATCTTATTCTAGCATCCTTCAGATTCTTCATAGTGATAAACTGGTAATAATCCCAAGTGACTCAACAAATATAGCTATGCTCCCCGGCAACGGTGCCAGAAAAAGGTCTTGATAACCCACAAGTATAGGGGATCGCAACAGTTTTCGAGGGTAGAGTATTCAACCCAAATTTATAGATTCAACACAAGGGGAGCCAAAGAATATTTGTAAGTATTAGCAACTGAGTTGTCAATTCAACCACACCTAGAGATTAATTATCTGCAGCAAAGTGATCAGTAGCAAAGTAGTATGATAGTTTTGATAATAGTAGCAGCAGCAATAGTAATGGTAACAGTGATAGCATTGATTTTGTAGCAAGTGCAACAGTAACGATAGCAGTAGTAACTTAGCAAGAACAATATGTTGGAAAATCGTAGGCATTGGATCGATGATTTGTTGGATGATATTCATCATGTGATAGTTATAACCTAGGGCGATACGGCACTAGCTCCAGTTCATTAATATAATGCATACATGTATTCCATAAATAGTCATACGTGCTTATGGAAAGAACTTGCATGACATCTTTTGTCCTACCCTCCCGTGGCAGCGGGGTCCTATTGGAAACTAAGGGATATTAAGGCCTCCTTTTAATAGAGAACCAGAACAAAGCATTAACACACGTTGATTACATGAACTCCTCAAACTATGGTCATCACCAGGAGTGGTCCCGACTATTGTTACTCTAGGGTTGCCGAATTATAACACGTAGTAGGTGACTATAACTTGCAAGATTGGATATAGAACATAGATATAATGGTGATAACATAAACGGTTCAGATCTGAAATCATGGCACCCGGGCCCAAAGTGTCAAGCATTAAGCATGGCAAAGTCATAGCAACATCAATCTCAGAACATAGTGGATACTAGGGATCAAGCCCTAACAAAACTAACTACATTACATGATGAATCTCATCCAACTCCTCACCGACCAGCGAGTCTATGAAGGAATTACTCACTCCCAGTGGGGAGCATCATGGAATTGGCAATGGAGAAGGGTTGGTGATGACGGAGATCGAAGATCCCCCTCTCCGGAGCCGCAAACGGACTCCAGATCTGGCCTCCCGATGAAGAACAGGAGACGGCGGCGGCTCCGTCGCATGGAACGCGATAATTTTTTTCTCCCTGTTTTTTTCCTGGAAAAATAGGATTTTATAGCGTGGGTTTCAGGGTCTGCGGGCCCACCAGGTGGGGACAACCCACCTGGGCGCGCCTGGAGGGGGCGCGCCCTGGTGGGTTGTGCCCACCCAAGTGCCCCCCTCCGGTGGTTCTTGGCTCCAGAAATTCTCTTTTATTATATAAAAAATCCTCGCAAAGTTTTGTTCCATTCCGAGAACTTTTATTTCTACACAAAAACAACACCATGGTAGTTCTGCTGAAAACAGCGTCAGTCCGAGTTAGTTTCATTCAAATCATGCAAATTAGAGTCCAAAATAAGAGGAAAAGTGTTAAGAAAAGTAGATACGACGGAGACGTATCAGAAAGATATATTAACAAGAACATATTGCAAAGAAAATATTAGAGTTTCCTGATAATATAAGTGATAAAAATGTTTTACAACAGTTCTTAGGAATTGTAAACTATGCAAGAAACTATGTAGATAACTTAGCAAAGCTAACATGACCTTTATATGCTAAATTAAGAAGAAAAAATGGTCAAAGATACTTCAACTCTAATGACATAAAATTAGTAAAATCCATCAACGAAAAAGTCAAGAATTTTAAACCCCTAGAATTTGCTGTAGAAGACAATTATTTGATAATTGAAACAGATGAATCTAAGGTAGGATGGGGTGCTGTATTAAAACAAAAACCTAATAAATGTTCCCCAAAAGCAGATGAAAAAATATGCAGCTATGCTTCAGGAAGTTAGAAATTCAAGACGATAAATAATATTGATAGGGAAATCCTTGCTATTGTAAATGCAATAAATGCATTGAGGTTATATCTAGGATTTAAAGAATTTACGGTACGAACAGATTGTGAAGCCATATGTCGATATTACAATAAAATTAATAGTAAGAAAAGCTCAACCAGAAGATGGGTCTTATTTGAAGACACCATAGCTAGGAAGGGTAATAAAGTTACTTTCGCGCATATTAAGGGAAATGATAATACCTTACCTGACATATTTTCTCATGCATCAAATTTGCAGAAATGAAGAAATGATTACTCCCCACCAGGGATGAATGCTACTTCTCTGGAGAACAAAACAAGCTGAAAATATTTCAGCCGAATACACGCAATTTGAAGCCAAAAGCCCATATCAAGCTTGATGACATTCAATCGTGCATATTGGACAATTTCTGGTACCAATATACCGTCAAGAGAGAGGAAAAAGGATATATGTTATCAATTCTCAATAGCTTGGCATAATATTTTAACCAAATGAACACACATTTGCCAACGCCAGAAAAGGTTGAAATACAAAAAAAGAGAAATATTATATATTTTGTTTGATGGAAATAAACCAAGAATATATTTGACATGGGAAGACATTATGAGAGAGAATATAGACGCAAAACGAAGAGGAGAAGACCTAACATTCAAAAATACAAAACAAGGCTTCATTTATACTATCGTATTCTCCTCTTCATTTTGCGTCTATCTTCTCTATCATAATGTCTTCCCATGTCAAATATATTCCTGGTTCATTTCCATCAAACAAAATATACAATATTTCTCCTTTTTGTATTTCAACCTTTTCTGGTTTTGGCAAATGTCTGTTCATTTGGTTAAAATATTCTGCCAAGCTATTGAGAATTGATAGCATATATTCTTTTCTCTCTCTTGATGGTATATTGGTACTAGAAATTATCCAATATGCATCGTTGAATGTCATCAAGCTTGATATGGACCTTTGGCTTGAAATTGAATGTATTCGGCTGAAATATTTTCAGCTTGTTTTCTTCTCCAAAGAAGTAGCATTCATCCCTGATGGGGAGTGATCCTCTCTTCATTTCGGTAAATTTGATGCACGAGAAAATATGTCAGGTAAGGTATTATTCTTTCCCTTAATATGCTCAAAAATAACTTTATAACCATTCCCAGCTATGGTGTATTCAAATAATACCCGTCTTCTGGTAGAGCTTTTCTTACTATTAATTTTATTGTACTATTGACATATGGCTTCACAATCTGTTCGTCCTGTAAATTCATTAAATCCTAGATATAACCTGAATGAATCTATTGCATTTACAACTGCAAGGATTTCCCTATCAATATTATTTACCATCTTTAATTTGTAACTTCCTGAAGTATATATGCACATTTTTCATGTGAGGGTAATATTTATTATGTTTTTGTTTTAATATAGCACCCAATCCTACCTTAGATGCATTTTTTCAATTATCAAATAATTGTCTTCTAAAGGCAATTCTAGGAGTTTTAAATTCTTGAATTTTTACTTGATGGCCTTTACTAATTTTATGTCTTCAGAGTTGAAGTATCTTTGACCATTTTTTTTCTTAATTTAGCACATAAAGGTCCTGTTAGCTTTGGTAAGTTCTCTATAGTTTCTTACATAGTTTACAATTCCTAAGAACTGTTGTAAAACTTTTTATCACTCATATTATCGGGAAACTCTAATATTTTCTTTACAATATGTTCTTGTAAATATATCTTTCCTTCTCATATGTTCTAATATTTTCTTTGCAGATTTCTTAGGATTATATCCTCTTACATTTCTTTTATGTAAGAATGGAGCTCTATTATCTGACCTTCTTAAGAAATATCTTTTTTTGTTCTGAAATTTCTATTATCTCTCCCTTGTGGTTTATAATATTTGGTTTTTTGTGCCTTCTCCGTATGTTAATGGTATTTGGACAATGTCATTGCAAAAATTATAATCTATTTTCTTCATAGATCTTTGGGCTTGTATACCCGTACATACCTTTCTTAGTTGCTTAAAAACAAATTTTATGCCTTGGAATATATTTACTACATTTCCTGTTGTTTCCTTTTTATATTCCTCAAATATTATGGGACCTAGAGGGTCGAGCAACTTATTAAAATATATTTCTACTACACCTACATTAAACCTTGCTGAGCAGTCGTAGCATTATATAAGTAATGCGGGGAAAATTCTTTTATGATTTTCCAGCTAGTTAGTGTTAATTTTTCTATTTCTCTTAATCTTTCATCTTGTAATGAAGTATGTCCTAATTCTGGATCTTCTGCTATGATCATATTTGAAATGACATTTGTGAAGTTACTGGGATTACTTCCGGCTCTTTGTAATTCTTCATATTGATTAGGGTATGACACTACCCATTGTTCCCATAGAAATTTTACAGACTCCCCTAAAAATGTTTCAAGATATGTTAACAGGTCTTCTTCCTTAGTGCCTATATTATACTGGTTTGTATATATTTTTGAACTATTAGACCTTTCCATATGCTAATTATATTCGGCCGATCTATCGGGTCATGAGCTGCTAGGTTTAATATAGCACCATCATTCTTAAAATTTTGAAATTGCACTGGCTTTCCAAAATCTCTTCTTTTAGAACCCATAAATCTAAATTGTCTAGGGATATACGTAGGTTGGTAGTTATCTTTTTCTGGAGGCCATTGTCTAGCTGATCTGGTAGGTCTTTCTCTTTCTCCTTCTCTTTTTACTGAGGATTCTCCATATCCTTTTCTTCTTTTATTACTATTTTGTACTTCCATAGCTACCATTGCGTTATCCAGGTTATGGAATCCCACATCATCTAGTGAGTTATAAAAATCACTTTTTGTTCTGAATCAAAATAATTTTCATCTTGTATCAACATTTCTCTCATTAATTATTCTTCCTCCTCATAGCTTTCTAGTAATAACTTATTATTTATATCCCATTGCTTATCTTCACTAACAACTTCTTCATTTTGAGAAATATTCTTATCTTTGTTATTATTAACGATAACATTTTTATTACTACTACTAGTATTTTCTCTTCTTTCCGTTGATGTTAAAGTTTTATTTGGCATGGTTGAACTGCTAGTGGATAACTTTTTTATCATTTTTTAATTTATTTAACCTTGCAATATCCCTCATGATAAACAATTTTCTTTCTCTTATCTTCGGCCAATCTTTTGTCATAGAATTACTATATTCTCATTCAATATGCTTTGGTTTCTTTTCCCAATGTTATTTCATGATCTAAATTAGCCTTTTCCATGCATTCAGTTACACCTTTATTCTTAGCATCACTAATTTCTGCTTCTGACATAAAAGATTTTGTGTCTACTATCAATGTAGATTTATAGTTCATAAACCTAATACTACTACTTCCTTCACAATTTTTGTAGCTTATGTAGTTTTAAGGTTGCTTTAATTCCTTCTTCTCTATTAATTCACTTATCTTCCATTCATCAACTGCTCTTTCTTTAGAGCCAATTTTAAGAGGATTCATAAATTTTATGCCTTCTGATTGCATACTATCAATTACATTATTCACATTTACTCTATATCTAGAGCTACTTCTGTTAGTGAGCCTTCCTATAAATTCTATGCTTACTAACAAATTTATTCCTTTAAAATCTTCATATCCTTTAGTTTGGAAGCCCAAACTCATTTTTTTCAATAATTTTTTTTACATGCATCATTAAGTCCAGGGCTATATAGGTTATGAATATATTTTCGTTCATGTCTCCTTCTAAAAATCCTAATGTTGTTTTGTCTACAAATTCCCATCTTCTGTCTAATAGGGTTATTAGTACCTTCGCTCCTAATTTCTTTATTTTTCATGCCTTTAATTCCTATTATATACACACCTTGATGAATATATTTATAATCACAATATTCTAGTTCATTTTCAATATTCTTGCAGGCAATTCTTAAATCTACTTGATGTGTTAACACACTTAGCTCTACTTATCTAGATATTATGTATAAACCACTCTTACTTTGAAACATAACCATGTGATATACTTGCTGCAGTTTTCTTTTTCTTAGGGTGTCTTTCTGATATCTCTCTAGGTCTCTTTGTATATTTATAACTTCTTCAATGCTATCAATAACATCACCTTTAGATGATAATATATGTTTCATGGCTAGAGGTCTTGAATCTTGCCTTACTAATTGGAGGATTTTGTCTCTTCTAAGGAAGCCTTTAGATATGTCCATTTTTTTGAATTAATATTTCTCGTAGAGGCAACTATTTCGGATGATGATAGCACAATTTCTTTGTTATTTTGAACACCATTTAGTTTATCTAAAATCTAGAGTAATAGATGGAGCATTGTGTTAATTTGTCTTATTATTACTTTCGAGTCTTCTTTTGTCGAGTCGTGATCAGAAAAACCGACGGCAGGCGATAAGTATTTGGATGCTTCATTCAATGCTTGGTTATATTCAGTCATATAATTATGAGATATTCAAAGTTTTAACCTCTTGCACCAACTTTTTTATTTCAAGTATATCTTGTCTTGTTTCAGTGTGTGGGAGTGACTCTTTGCCTTTACTTAGGTAATGGCCTATTGATAACACTTCTTCTTTAATACAATTGTTATTCTTGTAAACTATATTCTGTCTTGCTTTTGCTTCCTCTAGCTTATGTAAAGCTAGATCAATTTTATTATTCAACCCAGGATACGTATCCACAAGTTATTGGTATTATTTAAATAAACTATCAAATTTTTGGTCTAAATTATTTTGTATTTTCCCCAAGATATGTAAAATTTATATATCCAACGATGACGGTATTTAGCTAGCTATGAGATGTATGCCAGATATGCTCTTCAAAGAGATTTATTCTGCACCTTATATTAACATTTTTCCTTTGTATATATTACTTTACCAACGCTAACTTCTAAGTTTAAATACTTTAACCTTTCAATGATTAAACACTGGACCTGATACCAACAATATAACAATAAAAATAACCAAAGTTATAAAACATTGTTAGCCTAGATTTTAATTAGGCTAATATGTAATTAGGTGAAAGCGGCGGATAGGTATGCACTTTCTATCTGAATAGTATTCACTATTCACCAGTTAGGGCACTATTCATAATAGTGTTTACTATTTAGTACACTATTTTAGAATAGTACTTCACTATTCATGGCAATATTTAATTCTTCACAACTATTTGCACGTTCTATATTCACTAAGCAGGTTCTCTTCTAAATGCAAGATCTATTAAAGGCCGGTGAAGCCAACAATACGACCGACAGTGATGTAAAATTCTACTCAGTACTCACCATATTTTTCATTATATTTTTTAAGATGTAGCTAGGTCCGTTCACTTGACGTTTTTAGTCACAAACTTATGGGCTAAATTCTTATCATCTTTCCAGGCAGTTTCACTCGAAGGGAACACTTCTCTAAGGCCACAAGGTTCTTATTCAAACGCCACACAAAGCTAAACAGAGAACTACCGGCAAAGGTGTATCTTATAGGATCCCTAGCATAAGAACTCGTTCCATATATAAATTCATTAAAAAATCAAGTGAAACACGAAACTACATCATTTCCACACCATAATTTACATATGGCTTTCCCTTTCGGGGCCCCCGAAGGAATTACACAAACTAAGAAGGATACCTTAGTATTCTTCAGGATTACAACACCTTCTTGGCTATTCTACTAGTGGTGGTGGTAGTACTACTACTAAGGTAGCTTAGAGTGCTCTGGAGGCTGCACTTCTTGTTTGAAGCTGTGGAATCCTTCTCTTGTGTGCGTTCGTTGTGTCACTCTTCCTTGGCAGACGTCTCCTTTTATAGCCGCAAGAGAGGCCTTCGGGAGCCTTCACTTCTTTATTTTATATGTAGTAGCATGCATGTTGTCCTTCTAAGGTATGGATAAAAGCAAGAGATAGTGCCCCGACAAGTTTCAATCTTCAGGAATCTTTCAAGTCATTGCTTTTTCACGTGGGCATTGTCACTCGGTGAATAATTGGCTGGCCTCTACATGTCATCTTTGCTCTTCAGCCATACAAATCTTCTTGCAGTTAGCCTTCAGATATATAGCTTCTTCTGGCTTCAGGAATCCTTATGCTGGTGCATGCGTACATACATGCCGAAGCTGTTTTACTATTTCATCGTTATTTGTTGTTGTTATTATTATTATTATTTACATGGGTCTTCCCTGCCCATATAACCCGAATATTGATAGAAATCCCGATATGAGCGATTCTAAACATTGATAATGTATTATCAATTATATAGATTACCTTTTCTCCTGTTCTGTATGTAAAAGGACAAATATATGCATCCATCTAGAGTTACCTTTTTCCTTTTTGGAGCCAGAAATTTGTCCTTTTTTTGTAGCTACGTAGCTTACTAATGAACGTATTTGTAATTGAAAAAAGTAGAGATATGTAGAAACATCAACACATTTCCATGGATTTTTCAGTACCAACCCTTTAAAAGTGCATGTTTATGTTCAAAATTGCTTTCTCATATTATAAAACTTCAACGGAAGTACAAAGCATGTCAAACATAATAAAAATTACATCGACATTCTGAGACCACCGAACGACCACTACTACCGTCAGAACGAGCCGCTGACGCACCGTTGTCGCCGCTCCCTACAGGAGCTGGCTTGACCTTATCGATGACAACCAGGAAGTCTTCATGCACATGCCCCTAAGGACCAGCTCCCTAGAGCTGCAGTCGTCGCCGTCGAACCCTTACATAGATTTGAAACACCTGGCACCAAATGTCGCCACATGACGAGAAACACTAACCTCACCGCCCGAAGAAGATGACAGGAATCTATGCGGAGCTCCGTCGACTACGTCCAGGTAGACGAACTCAAGAAGGATCGAAGGCCGGAAGATAAACTCGAAGAAAAAGCGCCACCATTCGTCTGAGCACCGCACTTGCGAGGACTAAAAACCCTAAGCTAAACTATTAAGCAGAGCGAAGGCACCGGGATTCCCTCCCCGCTAATGACCACCGGAACGGTAGGCAGAGGGGAGACGAATCCATGGGCTTATCGATGAAGCCAGGAAGGGAGAGTTTGCTTTAGCCGCCTGGAGGCAGGGGAGAAAAATGAGAGAAAGTCGTGTACTTACTTTCTCAATTTTAATAGTGGTTCACAATACATTTTACCTTAGATCGTGCGGATGCACGGATTGACGACTGGTAATGGTCTAATTTCATTAGACTCTTACATTGGATCATCTCGAAAGAGGTCCACATACTATGAATTAACTGCGAGTTCGGCCGGCCGGGCTGCTAGCTAGCTCAACCAAACCAGTTCGAGTGAATGAAGAATCACACTATACTACTACTAGCAATGAGCGTGGAATAAATTGGACGGCAGGTTGCATGGATACGGCCGGGCATGCATGCACCGACTCTCGACGAATGCGTATTTCAATTAACTGGCAAATCTTTCTCGCCAAACAGCAGGCACATGCCTACACGACGCGCCATTTACTACTGCACTTAGATCTCGCGTCACCGGCCGTCTATAAATGAAGAGAATCGCAACAATGAACTTGCGGAGTCGATCCATCCCCCGACGCAGACATCGACCAAGATCGAGAGAGCCGTCCGGTCGACCATGGCGAGGTCTGCTGGTCGGTGGGCCGTTGCGGCGGCGATAGTGCTGCTGCTGCTGACCACGGCGTCATCAGCATCGGCAGCAGCAGGTGTCGATTCAGCAACGACGGCACCGGCCAAGGTGTGGCAGCTCCCTCCAAGATTCCCTACAGAGCCCTTCCCGGTGCCAAGGCCCCCTTCTTCGTCGTCGTGGAAGGCGGTGAAATCGTCTCTTCCTCCTCGCCACCGCCTCCCCACGGAGCCGCCGTCGGAAAAGCGTACGTAAGATGATGTATACCTAACTAGTAATGCATGTAGCAGCAAAGCATGCGGCGGCGCAAGAATCTGCGTGCATGGTGCTGCCCTTGATCAGTTGATCTATCTGTGTGAGTGTGGGTTCACGTCGTCGTTCTGTTGCATGTACTCCTACCAAGAATGAATAAAATGATAATGATTGTGTGGATGTGTGATTTTTCTTTTCTTTTTCAGAAATCTCCTGTCATTTCATTCGTACTCAGAACCATTACAACTTACAAGTACAATGCTCTGGATCCAAGATCCAAAAAACTACCACATAGTAATTTCTACAGCTAAGAATTAGAGAGCTCCTCAGGCGCTCCTCTAGTGGAACCTAGCCCATATAACTCGCTCAACAGCTGCTCTCGCTCGCCATTGCGAACTAATCGTTCGATCCATCTAGCGATTGTTTTTAAAAAGAAAACTAGCAATTTTTTCTCTTGTGAACACGTGCTGTGAAAAGTGCATGAATTTAAAACATGTTCCTGAATTCAAAAAGTTAATGAATTTGAAAATATTTCACCAATTTGAAAAACATTTCATGAATTTGAATTTTTTTCACAAAATAGGAAATCTTCACAATTTTTTTAAAATGTTCACGAAATTTGAATTTTGTTCATGAATTTCGAAAAGGTATTCATTACTTCATTGATTTTGAAAATAAAATCTCAGATTTGAAAAAGGTCATTGATTTTGAAAAAAGTTCATGGATTTGAAAAAACTCCGCCAATTTTCAAAACAAAAAATATCAGATTTGAAGTTCATCAATTTTAAAAACACTAATTTGAAAAAAATCACGAATTTTGAGAAAGAAGTTCACTAAAAAATGTTGCAAAAAACTTGAAAAAAAATCACTTGAAAGTTAGCAAAAATCTAAAAAAAATGTTTGTGGATATGAAAGAATTTCATGAAAATTGAAACAAGTTCACGCATTTAAAAAAAATAAAAAAGATGAAAGATAAAAAGAAACGGAAGAGAAAAAGGAAACATAAAAAACGTGTAAAACCCGAAGAAAAACCGGCCAAAGAAAAACCAGATTCCTCTTTTTAGTGTTACAAGTTGACACGCAAAAAAAATAGAAAAACAGTAGGTAGTCACATAAGGTGTGGTGTCCCAGCTGGTTGTCATGGTTAGAATCACATGCATTTTTTGAAGTTTGAAGAAACGAAAAATAAAATCATAAATGGGCCAAGCCCAGGCTGGAGGAGGGGGTGTGCGCCGGTTTGTAAAATTAATTTTAACGGGCGCTGAGGGCGCCAAAGAAATGTGTAAGAATTATGATATGATCTCTTGCTGACATCTCCTCCGTATTACCAAAGTAGAAAGGGCACTCACGTATTGTCGTCGGCAGCAGAGGTTCCTCACACAGACTGCAGCAGAGGTTCCTCACACAGATTGCAAGCACCTTTCTTCTTCAGTTCTCCAAAATCTATATCTAAGTCTTTCAATTCTTATTCAATATGCCCCAATTGGTCAAAACGACAATTAACCGATGGATAAAAAGGCACATCCCGCCGGTCCTATTCCCCAAGTTCTACTCGGTGGATCCAAAACAAAATCAATCTAGGTTTGTTAAATATCAGCCATTGTTTTTCCTTTCCTATCACGTATTCATTTCAAAGAAAAAAGTATGTTGTCATGTACTCCCTCTGTCCGGATTTATTTGTCGCAAAAATGGATTAAAAAAATATGTACCTAAAACTAAAATACAGCTAGATACATCATTTCTCCCACAAGTAATACCGGATGGAGGGAGTACTAATTAAAACAAGAAAAACATCATATGAATTTTGTGTGCCCATCGACAATTTTGAATTTTATTAGATGCATGGACATAAGCTGAGATGCTTTCTTGATCTGGTCTTTCAGTTGATCAACATTTTCTTGTAAAGTTTTAGGTGACAATGGTTCAAGATACAAGTTTAGATCCGGGACCAGCTCCCCCGCGTAGCCCCCGTCCCCCGTGTCCCTCTCTGAGGCGACTCGGGGGAACCCTAGCTCCCTCCGCCGCCGGCCCTCCTCCTCTCTCCCTCCCCCCTCGCCGCCGCTGAGGGAGACAGTCGGGCAAAGCCCGAGCACTGTCGGCGGCGGCGGGGCCTCTCCCTGGCGTGTCTCTCTCTCTCCCCTGGCGGCGGCGCGAGTTCTTCCGGCGGCGGCTTGGCGCGGCGGAGCTCCGGCGATGACTCGGTCCTACGGCGGGGTGGAGGGCAGGGCACCATCCAGTGGTGCTGCCCCCGCGGCGGCTGCGGCTTGGGGCCCTTGACCCCGATCCGATCTGGATCTGGTGGTGCTTGGGTCTGGGCCATGGCGGCTGGCGAAGCGTGGTGTTCGTCGGGGCTTGTCGGCCTCTAGGCACCATGGCGGTGCCGGCGGCGACGCGTGCCCGGCGTGGTGACGCAGGTGGAGGTGGTGGTCATCTTCTTCGTCAGAGATGGCCGGCCAGAGGCTTGGTGATCGGATCTCGAGATCCATCATCTAGTCCCGGCTGCGAGTAGGGGAGACATGGTTGCCGGTGAAAACCGAGCCGACGGCAGGCGATGGCGGCGTTCTCGCCGTTACCTTGATGAGGGCATCGTCGTGTAACTACTGTCGACCCACTCGTGCTACTCTGGGGGAAACCCTAGGATCTGGTGTTCCAGATCGGACGATGGCGGCACTGCGGTGTCGTTTCTCTCTTGGAGCATCGTTTGTGGAGCAGCGCTGGAAGTCAGAGGCAGGAGGTGGAGCGGCTTCGTCTTGCACGGAGCTTCGGTGGAGATGTCAAGTCATGCCTGACCGACAGGTGCTACGCTTTGTCATGCCTGGTCGGCAGGTGCTACGCACGACAGATCTTCCAAGAACTTCAAGCTGTGTCGGTTGGTGGTACTTGGCAGCATGGCGCTGAGGTGTATCAGTGGCGATCGCGACGTGCTCAGCTGTTTGCGCAGAGAGGAGGTGCCGTTGGGCGCCATGGTGGCGTCGACGATAGCTAGACCGAGCAAGGTTAATGCATCAGTACAGTTCTGAAGATGGAGCGGTGGCAGTTGGCGGCGGCCTCTGAGAGCACGCCGGACCAGTGTGTGCCCCAGACCCGGCAAGTGGCTAGGTTGGGGTCTCAGGTCTTAGATGTTAGGCGCTGCGACGTCTGTGGTATTAGGCCCGGACTATCAGCATCCCTTCATCAACTAGATAGGAGTAGCGACAGATGTTGCCTAGACGGTGGCTTCAGACTTACCGTTGTATCTCTTTGTAAGGACTTTTGTGAATAATTAATAAAGTGGGTGCATGCATCGTCCAGATGCAGAGGCCGGGGGTCTTCCTCCATTTCTAAAAAAAAAGTCATACTATAGAAAGAAAAAGAAACGATGCAATTGTCGAAGGTCGTTCATTGCCTAAACCTTGAGTACTAAATCTGATTTCGTTGTAGATTACTAAATCTGAATAGTTACTTCACATGGTATTTCGTGAACAAATTTATGTATGTGCCATACTTGTATTCATATTGTGAAGCAACCGGCTATGTGTGCACGACCTGCGATGGTGCCATGGTTGCTTAATCTCCAGTCCACTTTGGTCCAAGACTCCTCATCGCTAGCCCCCACGCTGCCATGTGTACTGAGAACAGACCATCGTATATATGGGATTGAATTTCATTTAAAAAAAAACTGGAGTGCCCTACACAAAAAGATCACATTTACCGAAGCGTATACATCATATCTACAGTTACTGCATCTGTGCAAAAAGGAGCTCATTCCACGTATCCGGTATACCCGGAACCGGAAGGCACCAATGCAAACAATCGTAAACCTCCCTCTGAACTTTGGTGCTATGGTTCGAGATGTGGCCCTCGCCGCGCAGCTGCGAGATGGCGCTGATATCCAGGAGCTTAACCCGAGTCCCGTTCACCGCGCGCTCCGCAGGCAGGTCATTCGAGCGATCCCGCGAGACCCCGCTCCCGCCGGACAGCGGGACGGTGCTGTCGCACCTCCCCCCGGTGTTCCACTCGCCGTCGACGAAATGCACCGGCGAGATGGTCCTCAGGAAAACGCTCACCCAAGGGTGACGCGCGAGCTGCGAGTCCGCCCACCTGGCGATGCTGTGGAGCTTGGCGTCCCTCGCATGGCTGAGGTTCGCCTCCCCCGCCGTCGTACAGCTTCCAGCGGTTCCTCCTGAACTTCACCTTGTTCCAATGATGGCCGGTGTTGAGCACCAGGGCGTCGAAGCTGGGGAGGTGCTCCTGCATGAACGGCGCCGGCCGGTCGAGGTGCAGCGCGTAGCTCCTCCTCTCGTCCGTCAGAGGCTCCAGCTGGGACAGGGTGGCGGACCAGTAGAAGAGGATGGTGGCGTTGGTCTCTGGGAATCGGTAGGCGGAGCCACCCGGACTGAACGGCGACGGGGTCTTTTCGAGGCCGTATCTCCGGCCGACGTCTTCAACCTCGGGGCTGCGCTTGCCGCCTGTCGCGATGCACATCATGGACTGGACTGCCCTCTGCCCAGCGAATCGCCCACGAACGCCAGAGTTCTGTTCCTCATCCTGTGATCAGGCATCGCCATGGATGTGTTACAACTTACAACTTGAGGACGAGCGACGAGTCCTTGGGACAAAATCTATTGGAGAGGGGCGCGGCACGTACCTTTGAAGAAAGTGCGTCGCTGAGAAATCGGGCCTGTCGCAGTCATGCGGCTGCCAGCGGTGGCTCTCGTACGAGAAATCTGTCCGTTCCGTCCTGCGGCAAGACCACATTCGTGATTTTTTTTAAAAAAGGAGGAGGACCTCCGGCCTCTGCATCTCGGTGATACATGCGGCCACTTTATTAATTATTCTCACAAAATCTTACAAAGTCATACAACAGTAAGACTAAAATCATCGTCTAAGCAACAACTGTCGCTACACCTATCCAATTGATGAAGGGGCGCTGATAGTCTGGGCCTAATATCAAACAGACATCGCAGCCAGACCTAATCTAAGACCTGAGGTCCCAACCAGGACGCCTGTCGGGTATGGGCACCCACCAGTCCGGCGTGCTCCTCAACCAGGATGACTGCTGGGTATGAGGCCGCCGCAGCCACTTGCCACCAATCCATCTTCAGAGTTGTACTGCTGCATCAACATTGCCCGGTCTAGCTGCCGCCGACGCCACCACGACGCCAGACAGCGTCGACCTCCTGCACGTGTCCATCATCACACATCTGACGCCAAGCCTCCGCTGCTCCATGCCGCCAAGAGCCGCCGCCATGAATATGTAGAAAGAAACACCGCTCCACCGAAGAAGCCATCCGCTGGTCCCTCGAGCCCGAGTGCATCTCCAAGAATGCCGCCCCCAAGGGGGTAACGACACATGACTGCCACCGTCATCCGATCAACTGATTTAGTGTTTCCCCCGGGGGTATTGGGTGGGTTTGGGATTTGTACCTCGATGATGCCTTCATGAAGGAAACGATGATAAGGGCATCGTCATCACCGGCTCCGGCCAACGACCGAAGACCAAGTTTTAACTCGGATCCGTCCCAAGAAATCCACCCTACAACCTGTGCACTGTCTCGACCGCCTTCAAAGCCCCAGAGCTAGCCGCCTAGATCCGGCGACCAACCGCAACAGCAGTGCCACCATAGGAGCCCTGGCACACCGGCCACTGCCTGAATGCGCCACCACTGGAGCCTGGGAGGAGGACTCCTACCCCACCTCGCCAAACCGCAAGAGCCGCCGAGATGGAATCCCGCACGCTCATCACCGTCTCTGATCGGAACCAATCCGTGGCAAAACCACGAGATCGCCGACGCAGATCCGCCTTGGATATGGACTGCACCACGCCATGCCGCCGTGGGAAGCCCGAGCTTCACTCGCCGCCGCCGTCAAGGGCCGCCGCCCCGGATCCTGATCTGGCCAGCCCGGACCTCCACGGCACCCTCTTCACGTCGCTGCCGCCGGCTCACCACCAGGCAACCGCGCCGCCGCCCAAGGCCTCCGCCCAGAGCACGCCATCGCGCCACCATGGATCAGATCGCCACCGCGCCGTCACGCGCGTGGAGGTCCCGCCCCACCCCCTCTGACGCGATCCAGGGAGGAGAGCCTCCGCCACCGCCGTCGGCCCCCGGGCTTAGCTCTGCGGCGTCCTCCGGCGGTGGCGGAGGGAAGGGAGGGAGGTGGTGGTGACCCTGGCGGCTAGGGTTTGCGGAGCCGCCCGAGTCGCCCGAGACGGGGGCGACGCGGGGGCCTTCTACTTTACCCCGGTAAGGCAGAGGACCACATTCGTGATAGCCACCTCCTGCACTCGTTGCCGGAGTAGAGCGGCCTCCTCGCATCCGCCACCCACTTGCCCTTTGCATAGTTGTTACAGGCTATCGATTAACAAACAACACTTTGTCAGTAGAATTATATAGGCCGTGTGGGAGGAGAATTGATCGATGTGCACAGAGTTGAAACCGTGAAATCTCCATGCTTGGAGAAACAACTCACGATTCGCCAGGACTTGAGTATGCATGAGCTCCAGGGGCTCTCCCGCCACTAGTGGTAGTGGTTGCCTGCTACGGGTCAATCTGGAGGCATCTTGCTCGGAGTCAGGGAGGATGCTTTCTCGGTTGAGGATATGGACCGAGGGGAGTTCTTCCTGAGCATGTTCGTCACCGACCGACGAGTTCACCTCAGCTGGGAGGTGATTTTTGTCTATGGTCCTGCGGATCATGGGCGCTTTGCCGACTTCCTTGCCGAGCTCAAAAATAAGGTGGAGAGGTGCACCACTCCGGTGGTGGTGGCCGGGGACTTCAACCTCATTAGGTGGGCTTCAGATAAAAACTCTCCTAATGTTGATCGGGTCCGCATGCGTCTATTCAACGACTGCATTGCGGACCTTGCACTTCGTGAGATAGCCCGCGTAGGGGCTAGGTTCACATGGACGAATAAGCAGGCGGACCCCATCCAGAGTGTTTTGGATCGGGTATTTGTGTCGGCTCAGTGGGAAGTGATGTTCCCATTGTGCTCCCTCAAGGCGGTCACTCGGATTGGCTCCAACCATACCCCCCTGCTTTTCTCTTCGGCGGATGATGCCCCCCAGAACCCGTCGCTTCCGCTTTGAGGCGTTTTGCTTGGAGCAACCGGGTTTCTTTGAGTTGGTTCACGATCGCTAGCTAGAGGTTGTCGCGTCCCCGCCTCATGTGTTTTGTGTTGTGGATGTCTGGAATCACTGTGCTAAAATGGCCCGTCAGGCCATGAAGGGCTGGTGGGCGAACCTTGGTGCTGATCTTTGGGCCCGTAAAGGGGCCCTGCTAGATCAGATTAAGGTGCTAGATGGCCTTGCGGATGGGCCGGGCCTGTCTCCTGACGACTGGATTAGGAGATACTCCCTCGAGGCCTCGCTCATGGACATTTATAAGAGAGAGGAGTTGTTTTGGCAGCGTTGAGGTGGCCAGAACTGGCTCCTTAAGGGGGATGCGAACACTGCCTACTTCCAGGCGATTGCCAATGGCAGCAGGCGGAAATGTGCCATCCCTTTCCTCTGGGATGGGGATGTTCTTCTGCAGAGCCCAGATGACATCTCCACCCATATTTACTCCTTCTATAAGGAGTTGTTTTCGGCTGAGCCGCATGGAGGCGTCTCCCTCTGCGCTGACTTCTGGCCGCTTGCCGATCGGGTCTCCGATGCGGAGAATGCGGAGCTTACTCTCCCTTTATCTCCTGAGGAGGTGGGACGGGCGATTGCTTCTATGAAAGCTTGCTCAGGCCCGGGGCCGGATGGCCTTCCGGTAGTTTTCTTCCAGAAATTCTGGGAGATCCTGCGTCCGGTCATTATGCCCATGTTCCATGAGTTTTATATCAGAACTCTAGACATGGCTAGGATTAACTATGGTGTCATATCTCTGATCCCCAAAGTAGTTGGGGCAACGGATATTCGGCAATTCCGTCCCATCACGGTGATCAACGTGTTGGAGTGAATCTTTGCGAAGGTTTGCGCGACCCGTTTATCCCCCGTGAACGAATTGCTAAAAAGGATCACCTGCAGATGCATTTGCCAAAAAGGACCCCCTATGCCGTGGCGGCAGGCGCGGCAGGCGACACGTGGCACCTGGCGCCACGCCAGGACGCAGCGGGCCCTGCCGCCACAGCAGGAGGCGGCCGCGCGGGGTATAACAGTTTCTGTACGCGCCAGCAGCCGGGACGGAACGGGCCAGGCACTGTGGGCCACGCCGCCACCGGGCAAGGTGGCGGGCGCTGCGGCTGCCGCTCACTGGCCGACAAGCCTTGCTGCTCGCGGGCCCAGCCGGTGGGGCACGCCGCCACAGCGGCAGGCGGCATCTCTGGTAGACGCGACAACGGACACTGACGGCCCTGATTCCCAGGCGCGACAGCGACGCTGACGGCCCTGATTCCCACGCGTGGGAATATGGACGCTGATGCCCTGCTTTTGGTTCTTTCGCCCGGGAATCAGTCTTGCTTTTGCTACTTTTGCCTCAGCGGATGTGACGGCACTGTGAGAATCGCTCTGGCTATTGCTTGAGCGGATGTGATGGCACTGCGGTAATCAGTCACTCGCTGCGGGAATCTGATGCTGCGGGAACCTGTTGTGCTCACACTACAGGGATCCTAAAATTTCCCGCCTAATTTCGTCTGTTCGCGCTTATTTTCTCACCATCATTTGTCATATGAGCCTATAAAAGGAGACACCGAGGCTCTCATCCAGCCATCCTCGAAATCGCCACTGCGCAAAGTGTGTAACACATTTTTCAGTCGGTATGAGTTTGCCTTGCTCGGATCGATGTAGTTAAATGTAGCTTTATTTCTGCATTTTAATGTAGCTTTATTTCGGTAGTTAAATGTAGCTTTATTTCAATACTACGATGTACCGTGTCGTAATGAAAAAAATATAGTTTTAGAATAAATTAGTGGCATTTTCTTTTCCTCCACTAATTATCGAACATCGTGCAACAACTAAAAAATGAAATTAAGATAGAACATAATGCCCTACAATAAGAGAGTACAAACTAATAATGCAAGTACATCTGAATTAAATGGTAGAAGTGGAATACAGCTTAAAAACTACATGAAGGCATCATCGTCATCCTCCGTCGATGCAGAACTCTTGCCCTTCGAGGATGCAAAACTCTTACCCTTGGACGATGCAGAACTCTTGCCCTTCGAGGATGCAGTACTCTTGCCCTTGGACGATGTAGAACTCTTGCCCTTTGACGATGCAGAACCTGGAAGCGGCGGCATGAAGATATCATCTTCATCTTCGCTCTCCTCAGTCCATAAAAATGGATTCTTTTCTGCAGTCCTTCTGAAAGTTTCACTCTTCGGCTCCACTACCTTCTTCCACCTTGCATGCAACCTAAGAAGTTCTTTACGTACCTCCTCATAGGTCCTTTCAGGCCACCCAGACCTACGTAATTCGTGAGCCAACTCATTCATTATGGTGTCACTAACGGTGAGTTCGTCCGATGGAACTATCCTATTGTCCATCCTGAAATGGTAGCTAGCCTCGGAAGAGTCCTGCTCATCCCAGGGTGAAAACGAACGAAAGGATAATGGGACATCTCGACTACACTACACTGGAATGCTTATCCATCTCCGTCTGAAGGGGGTTTTATAGGTAGAGAGGAGAAAATGGCGGGAAAGAACGACTGCGGTATGGCGGGAAAGGGTTGGCGGGAAGATATGGCGGGAAGGGGTTGGCGGGAAACGGATGGCGGGAACATATGGAGGGAAAGTGCTGGTGGGAAAATATTGAGGGGAAAGGGTTGGCAGAAAAAAATCATTTCGGCCTAACATAAGCCGAAGAGTGAAGCGGGATAGTATGGCGGGAGATATAGGCGGGAAACACTGTTTCTGACTGGTGCATTTTTATTTCAGCATACATAGATGTTTAAATCGGAAATGTCTAGCCATTGTACGTGGTACTGGTTTAAATCTGGTACACGAGTCTCCTCGGGCATGGAGATCCCTCGCGTGGAGAGATACGACTAAGATCCCTCACCTTGGGTGTATGTGTCATATCCTGTGTACGCGTATGGGTTCGGGGAAAGAGTCTGCTCAGGCATCGAATCCAAGCCCGTGCCATGGTCCTGAGATGTCTGCCCTTGACGAAGCTGCACCGAAGAAGAGCGATGCAGTGGCAGAGATGAGTCATGTCGTGGCAATGTCGTTCTAGTACACGGACCCTTCCCCCACTGCCCATGGCTCGTACGCGCCTCGCTCGGTCTGGACGACGGCACCGCACTCGGTCTGGCTGACCTCGCTACCGGCATGTTGTACGCTCCAGTGACAACGTCGTCGCCTCTACTGCATCTGAACTTTGTTGCCATGTATTCTTGAAAACGTTTCTGGAATGACTTGCGAGCTGGGCCTCGGGCCGGCATGCTTTCCGCAGCCATCTGCCCTACTTTGTTGCAACTTTCAAGTTGAACAATATTTGGATGTTATTTGGTTGAAATGATTATGAAATGATGGACCTAAAAAAGTTACAAGTGATTACCATCTGGTCACGATAGTAAGCTGCATGCAGCTCAATATATCTCTGCGCCTGCTCCTCCTGTGTGAGATGTGTTGGTATAGTAGCTGGCTGACTGGCCAGGCTAGTACGTGTGTTGATGCAGTACCACTGCTTGTATGCTTGATCTATACTTCCATCGTATGGTTTGCAAAATTAAATAATTACATAAACCGTTGTGATGAAAGCAAAGCATCTTCACGCATCGTATGGTCATCGTAATAAAATAATGTAAATAAAATGTACCTAAGTTGATGCACTATATCTGCTAGCGCTTCATTTTCCCACTTGTGTACCATTGAATGTTGTGTTCCCTCCAATCGTATAAACTCCAACCCCTGCCCATATTGGTTAGCCTGCAAATTATGTAACAAAGTGTGAGTTTAGTAAATTAAAAAATACACTAACTATTTAGGGAGGTCACATCTTACTTATGGGTTTCCTCATCGATACGTCTTGGAAAAGATGGTGGAATCTCTTGATAGAGACCGAACTGTCTCATTACACGCGCTGGGTTGTAAGGCTCAACACACCACAAGAACAATAAGTTGCAGCGAGTCAGCCAGAATGCACTATCGCTCAAGATGCCTGCTGTTATGGGTCGAATATCAAAGACCATTTGTATCTGGTCCTGAGTCCACGGGTTCCATGTGACTTCTCCTCATCAAGTATCTCAAACTGCTGGTGGTACATAGGGTAACAATTTTTCGCAATATCTGGAGACCAACATTTCCGTGCCTTTGTCCACCTGGTGGCCATAGTTGCACTGCTGCCCTCGCTAAAGTCGTATGGGTGTACGGGATTTAGTATATGAGGTTGTCCTACAGGGAGGTATACCCAGGACCACAACTGTAGAAACTCGTAGGCGACACAAAGTAACGGAGCTTTTTGTGTGAAAGAGGTTTTTTGTGTGGCATCACACAAGTCTCTATATGTATGACATAGCATGGCAGAAACGAAGCTGTATTTTGGCTGCTCGGGTAAAGGTTCATCTACCATATTCTCTGCAATGTAGATGAGACCAGGGAGAACTACGTCCCTGTGTGAATTTGGAAACCGAGTCCCGAGGAGCCACAACAAATACACAAACAGATGTCTTTTTCTCGTCTCATAATCGGTGAAGCTAGATAAAATACAAAAGTTATCACGAAGCCAGGCGAGTGGGATGCCCCGAGGGCCACCAGAACGTTGTGATTCTGGCATTGCCATCCCAAGAGGGGCTGCTATATCTAATGTCCAAGATGGAGACACTCGTGGAGAGACTAACGACTCACCTCTAATTGGTAGAGCAGTGATCATAGAAACATCTTTCAGTGTAGGTGCAAGCTCCCCAAAACGAAAGTGAAAGGTGTGGGTTTCAGGTTTCCACCGGTCAACGAGGGATGTCAAAAGGGATGGGTCCGAACGTAATTGGTCGTCGCATGACGTGAGCCTAGAAAAACCTTGTAGTCCATAAGCGTCAAGGTAAGCAAGGAAAGAATTGTGTATTGGCCATGTTTTCCTTATGGTTCGAAGTCTCGAAGTCCGATAATCATGCTTAGTATTTGGGTTCAAAAATAGGTGGCAACGGTGGCCGGCGTCATGGGGCCCCTTGAAGTAAATATGCCCAAGAGGCAATAATAAAGTTGTTATTTATATTTCCTTATATCACGATAAATGTTTATTATTCATGCTAGAATTGTGTTAACCGGAAACTTAGTACATGTGTGAATACATAGACAAACAGAGTGTCACTAGTATGCCTCTACTTGACTAGATCATTAATCAAAGATGGCTAAGTTGTCATTTGATGAACGGGATCACATAATTAGAGAATGATGTGATTGGCTTGACCCATTTCATTAGCTTAGCACTTGATCGTTTAGTTTGTTGCTATTGCTTTCTTCATGACTTATACATGTTCCTATGACTATGAGATTATGCAACTCCCGAATACAGGAGGAACACTATGTGTGCTACCAAACGTCACAACGTAACTGGGTGATTATAAAGGTACTCTACAGGTGTCTCCAATGGTGTTTGTTGAGTTGGCATAGATCGAGATTAGGATTTGTCACTTCGATTGTCGGAGAGGTATCTCTGGGCCCTCTCGGTAATGCACATCACTATAAGCCTTGCAAGCAATGTGACTAATGAGTTAGTTGCAGGATGATGCATTATGGAATGAGTAAAGAGACTTGCCGGTAATGAGATTGAACTAGGTATTGAGATACCGACGATCGAATCTCGGGCAAGTAACGTACCGATGACAAAGGGAACAACGCATGTTGTTATGCGGTTTGACCGATAAAGATCTTCGTAGAATATGTGGGAGCCAATATGAGCATCCAGGTTCCGCTATTGGTTATTGACCGGAAACGTGTCTCGGTCATGTCTACATAGTTCTCGAACCCGTAGGGTCCGCACGCTTAACGTTCGGTGACGATCGGTATTATGAGTTTATGTGTTTTGATGTACCGAAGGTAGTTC